>NW_027591931.1:42500-65000 GCF_964213995.1 Mustelus asterias | reverse complement strand
GTTACAGAGATAGGGAGGGGGTGTAGGGGGCTGGAGGAGGGTACAGAGATAGGGAGGAGGTGTAGGGGCTGGAGGAGGTTACAGAGATAGGGAGGGGTGTAGGGGCTGGAGGAGGTTACAGAGATAGGGAGGGTTGTCGGGGCTGGAGGAGGTTACAGAGATAGGGAGGGGTGTAGGGGCTGGAGGAGGTTACAGAGATAGGGAGGGGTGTAGGGGCTGGAGGAGGTTACAGAGATAGGGAGGGGTGTAGGGGGCTGGAGGAGGTTACAGAGATAGGGAGAGGGTGTAGGGGGCTGGAGGAGGTTACAGAGATAGGGAGGGGTGTAGGGGGCTGGAGGAGGTTACAGAGATAGTGAGGGGTGTAGGGGCTGGAGGAGATTACAGGGATAGTGAGGGGGTGTAGGGGCTGAAGGGGGTTACAGAGATAGGAAGGGGTGTAGGGGATGGAGGAGGTTACAGAGATAGGGAGGGGTGTAGGGGCTGGAGGAGGTTACAGAGATAGGGAGGGGTGTAGGGGCTGGAGGAGGTTACAGAGATAGGGAGGGGGTGTCGGGGCTGGAGGAGGTTACAGAGATAGGGAGGGGGTGTCGGGGCTGGAGGATATTACAGAGATAGAGAAGAGGTGTAGGGGCTGGAGGAGATCGGGAGTGGATGTCGATGTTGGAGGGGTTGTGTGAGGGGGAGCGAGTGAGGATCAGTGATCCCCGGGAGGGGACTGGACAGGCGCTGCGACCATCGGGAATGATTATCGAGGCCTCTGCGTTGGGTGTGAGAACTAATATTTTCCTTGTCTTACAGACCGAGGGAGCAGAGGAGAAGGAGGGGGAGAGTGCGGAGGGGGAGAATGAGGAACACCCCCCAAGTAATCGACCCCCGGTTCGAACACGACCCCGAAACCCAAGGTACCAGAGACGGGAATAGATTCCAGTCTGTAACTCACTCCCGGGTATCTGCTATTCTATATATAAACCACCCCGAACCCCTCGATTAGATTCCAGTCTGTAACTCACTCCCGGGTATCTGTTATTCTATATATAAACCACCCCTAACCCCTCAATTAGATTCCAGCCTGTAACTCACTCCCGGGTATCTGTTATTCTGTATATAAACCACCCTGAATCCCTCGATTAGATTCCAGTCTGTAACTCACTCCCGGGTATCTGTTATTCTATATATAAACCACCCCGAACCCCTCGATTAGATTCCAGTCTGTAACTCACTCCCGGGTATCTGTTATTCTATATATAAACCACCCCTAACCCCTCAATTAGATTCCAGCCTGTAACTCACTCCCGGGTATCTGTTATTCTGTATATAAACCACCCTGAATCCCTCGATTAGATTCCAGTCTGTAACTCACTCCCGGGTATCTGTTATTCTATATATAAACCACCCCGAACCCCTCGATTAGATTCCAGTCTGTAACTCACTCCCGGGTATCTGTTATTCTATATATAAACCACCCCGAACCCCTCGATTAGATTCCAGTCTGTAACTCACTCCCGGGTATCTGTTATTCTATATATAAACCATCCCGAACCCCTCGATTAGATTCCAGTCTGTAACTCACTCCCAGGTATCTGTTATTCTATATCTAAACCACCCCGAACCCCTCGATTAGATTCCAGTCTGTAACTCACTCCCGGGTATCTGTTATTCTATATATAAACCACCCCTAACCCCTCGATTAGATTCCACTCTGTAACTCACTCCCGGGTATCTGTTATTCTATATATAAACCACCCCGAACCCCTCGATTAGATTCCAGTCTGTAACTCACTCCCAGGTATCTGTTATTCTATATATAAACCACCCCGAACCCCTCGATTAGATTCCAGTCTGTAACTCACTCCCGGGTATCTGTTATTCTATATATAAACCACCCTGAACCCCTCGATTAGATTCCAGTCTGTAACTCACTCCCAGGTATCTGTTATTCTATATCTAAACCACCCCGAACCCCTCGATTAGATTCCAGTCTATGCCTCACTCCTGGGTATCTGTTATTCTATATATAAACCACCCCGAACCCCTCGATTAGATTCCAGTCTGTAACTCACTCCCAGGTATCTGTTATTCTATATATAAACCACCCCGAACCCCTCGATTAGATTCCAGTCTGTAACTCACTCCCGGGTATCTGTTATTCTATATATAAACCACCCCGAACCCCTCGATTAGATTCCAGTCTGTAACTCACTCCCAGGTATCTGTTATTCTATATATAAACCACCCCGAACCCCTCGATTAGATTCCAGTCTGTAACTCACTCCCGGGTATCTGTTATTCTATATATAAACCACCCTGAACCCCTCGATTAGATTCCAGTCTGTAACTCACTCCCAGGTATCTGTTATTCTATATCTAAACCACCCCGAACCCCTCGATTAGATTCCAGTCTATGCCTCACTCCTGGGTATCTGTTATTCTATATATAAACCACCCCGAACCCCTCGATTAGATTCCAGTCTGTAACTCACTCCCAGGTATCTGTTATTCTATATATAAACCACCCCGAACCCCTCGATTAGATTCCAGTCTGTAACTCACTCCCGGGTATCTGTTATTCTATATATAAACCACCCTGAACCCCTCGATTAGATTCCAGTCTGTAACTTTTGATACTATCTGCTTTCTGCTCATTCTCCTAGGCCTCAGACACAACAACAGCAGTCGGATTCCCCAAGGCGTACAGATGATGATAAGGAAAACAAAGGCAGTTATAACAACCCCCAATATCAGCAAACCAGAACCTTCCGTCGCCCCTACAACTACCGGAGACGCCCCAAGCAAACAACCCCCAAAACAGAGGAGACTAAACAGGTATAAACCAGCCACTCTCCCCCATCAAACAGTCCCAGGACAGGTCCAGCACGGGGTTAGATACAGAGTAAAGCTCCCTCTAAACTCTCCCCATCAAACACTCCCAGGACAGGTCCAGCACGGGGTTAGATACAGAGTAAAGCTCCCTCTACACTGTCCCCCATCAAACACTCCCAGGACAGGTACAGCACGGGGTTAGATACAGAGTAAAGCTCCCTCTACACTGTCCCCCATCAAACACTCCCTGGACAGGTACAGCACGGGGTTAGATACAGAGTAAAGCTCCCTCTACACTGTCCCCATCAAACACTCCCAGGACAGGTACAGCACGGGGTTAGATACAGAGTAAAGCTCCCTCTACACTGTCCCCCATCAAACACTCCCTGGACAGGTACAGCACGGGGTTAGATACAGAGTAAAGCTCCCTCTACACTGTCCCCCATCAAACACTCCCAGGACAGGTACAGCACGGGGTTAGATACAGAGTAAAGCTCCCTCTACACTGTCCCCCATCAAACACTCCCAGGACAGGTACAGCATGGGGTTAGATACAGAGTAAAGCTCCCTCTACACGGTCCGCATCAAACACTCCCAGGACAGGTACAGCACGGGGTTAGATACAGAGTAAAGCTCCCTCTACACTGTCCCCATCAAACACTCCCAGGACAGGGACAGCACGGGGTTAGATACAGAGTAAAGCTCCCTCTACACTGTCCCCATCAAACACTCCCAGGACAGGTACAGCACGGGGTTAGATACAGAGTAAAGCTCCCTCTACACTGTCCCCATCAAACACTCCCAGGACAGGTACAGCACGGGGTTAGATACAGAGTAAAGCTCCCTCTACACTGTCCCCATCAAACACTCCCAGGACAGGTACAGCACGGGTTTAGACACAGAGTAAAGCTCCCTCTACACTGTCCCCCATCAAACACTCCCAGGACAGGTACAGCACGGGGTTAGATACAGGGTAAAGATCCCTCTACACTGTCCCCCATCAAACACTCCCAGGACAGGTACAGCACGGGGTTAGATACAGAGTAAAGCTCCCTCTACACTGTCCCCATCAAACACTCCCAGGACAGGTACAGCACGGGGTTAGATACAGAGTAAAGCTCCCTCTACACTGTCCCCATCAAACACTCCCAGGACAGGTACAGCACGGGGTTAGATACAGAGTAAAGCTCCCTCTACACTGTCCCCCATCAAACACTCCCAGGACAGGTACAGCACGGGGTTAGATACAGAGTAAAGCTCCCTCTACACTGTCCCCCATCAAACACTCCCAGGACAGGTACAGCACGGGGTTAGATACAGAGTAAAGCTCCCTCTACACTGTCCCCATCAAACACTCCCAGGACAGGTACAGCACGGGGTTAGATACAGAGTAAAGCTCCCTCTACACTGTCCCCCATCAAACACTCCCAGGACAGGTACAGCACGGGGTTAGATACAGAGTAAAGCTCCCTCTAAACTGTCCCCCATCAAACACTCCCAGGACAGGTACAGCACGGGGTTAGATACAGAGTAAAGCTCCCTCTACACTGTCCCCCCATCAAACACTCCCAGGACAGGTACAGCACGGGGTTAGATACAGAGTAAAGCTCCCTCTACACTGTCCCCCATCAAACACTCCCAGGACAGGGACAGCACGGGGTTAGATACAGAGTAAAGCTCCCTCTACACTGTCCACATCAAACACTCCCAGGACAGGTACAGCACGGGGTTCGATACAGAGTAAAGCTCCCTCTACACTGTCCCCCATCAAACACTCCCAGGACAGGTACAGCACGGGGTTAGATACAGAGTAAAGCTCCCTCTACACTGTCCCCATCAAACACTCCCAGGACAGGTACAGCACGGGGTTAGATACAGAGTAAAGCTCCCTCTACACTGTCCCCATCAAACACTCCCAGGACAGGTACAGCACGGTGTTCGATACAGAGTAAAGCTCCCTCTAAACTGTCCCCCATCAAACACTCCCAGGACAGGTACAGCACGGGGTTAGATACAGAGTAAAGCTCCCTCTACACTGTCCCCATCAAACACTCCCAGGACAGGTACAGCACGGGGTTAGATACAGAGTAAAGCTCCCTCTACACTGTCCCCCATCAAACACTCCCAGGACAGGGACAGCACGGGGTTAGATACAGAGTAAAGCTCCCTCTACACTGTCCCCCATCAAACACTCCCAGGACAGGTACAGCACGGGGTTAGATACAGAGTAAAGCTCCCTCTAAACTGTCCCCCATCAAACACTCCCAGGACAGGTACAGTACGGGGTTAGATACAGAGTAAAGCTCCCTCTACACTGTCCCCCATCAAACACTCCCAGGACAGGTACAGTACGGGGTTAGATACAGAGTAAAGCTCCCTCTAAACTGTCCCCCATCAAACACTCCCAGGACAGGTACAGTACGGGGTTAGATACAGAGTAAAGCTCCCTCTGCACTGTCCCCCACCAAACACTCCCAGGACAGGTACAGCACGGGGTTAGATACAGAGTAAATCTCCCTCTACACTGTCCCCCATCAAACACTCCCAGGACAGGTACAGCACGGGGTTATATACAGAGTAAAGCTCCCTCTACACTGTCCCCCATCAAACACTCCCAGGACAGGTACAGCACGGGGTTAGATACAGACTAAAGCTACCTCAGCACTGTCCCCATCAAACACTCCCAGGACAGGTACAGCACGGGGTTAGATACAGAGTAAAGCTCCACTACACTGTCCCCATCAAACACTCCCAGGACAGGTACAGCACGGGGTTAGATACAGACTAAAGCTCCCACAGCACTGTCCCCATCAAACACTCCCAGGACAGGTACAGCACGGGGTTAGATACAGACTAAAGCTCCCTCTACACTGTCCCCCATCAAACACTCCCAGGACAGGTACAGCACGGGGTTAGATACAGAGTAAAGCTCCCTCTACACTGTCCCCATCAAACACTCCCAGGACTCGTACAACACGGGGTTAGATACAGAGTAAAGATCCCTCTACACTGTCCCCCATCAAACACTCCCAGGACAGGTACAGCTCGGGGTTAGATACAGAGTAAAGCTCCCTCTACACTGTCCCCCATCAAACACTCCCAGGACAGGTACAGCACGGGGTTAGATACAGACTAAAGCTCCCTCTACACTGTCCCCCATCAAACACTCCCAGGACAGGTACAGCACGGGGTTAGATACAGAGTAAAGCTCCCTCTACACTGTCCCCCATCAAACACTCCCAGGACAGGTACAGCACGGGGTTAGATACAGAGTAAAGCTCCCTCTACACTGTCCCCCATCAAACACTCCCAGGACAGGTACAGCACGGGGTTAGATACAGAGTAAAGTTCCCTCTGCACTGTCCCCCATCAAACACTCCCAGGACAGGTACAGCACGGGGTTAGATACAGAGTAAAGCTCCCTCTGCACTGTCCCCCATCAAACACTCCCAGGACAGGTACAGCACGGGGTTAGATACAGAGTAAAGCTCCCTCTACACTGTCCCCCCATCAAACACTCCCAGGACAGGTACAGCACGGGGTTAGATACAGAGTAAAGCTCCCTCTACACTGTCCCCCATCAAACACTCCCAGGACAGGTACAGCACGGGGTTAGATACAGAGTAAAGCTCCCTCTACACTGTCCCCCATCAAACACTCCCAGGACAGGTACAGCACGGGGTTAGATACAGACTAAAGCTACCTCAGCACTGTCCCCATCAAACACTCCCAGGACAGGTACAGCACGGGGTTAGATACAGAGTAAAGCTCCACTACACTGTCCCCATCAAACACTCCCAGGACAGGTACAGCACGGGGTTAGATACAGACTAAAGCTCCCACAGCACTGTCCCCATCAAACACTCCCAGGACAGGTACAGCACGGGGTTAGATACAGACTAAAGCTCCCTCTACACTGTCCCCCATCAAACACTCCCAGGACAGGTACAGCACGGGGTTAGATACAGAGTAAAGCTCCCTCTACACTGTCCCCCATCAAACACTCCCAGGACAGGTACAGCACGGGGTTAGATACAGAGTAAAGCTCCCTCTACACTGTCCCCATCAAACACTCCCAGGACTCGTACAACACGGGGTTAGATACAGAGTAAAGATCCCTCTACACTGTCCCCCATCAAACACTCCCAGGACAGGTACAGCACGGGGTTAGATACAGAGTAAAGCTCCCTCTACACTGTCCCCCATCAAACACTCCCAGGACAGGTACAGCACGGGGTTAGATACAGACTAAAGCTCCCTCAGCATTGTCCCCATCAAACACTCCCAGGACAGGTACAGCACGGGGTTAGATACAGAGTAAAGCTCCCTCTACACTGTCCCCCATCAAACACTCCCAGGACAGGTACAGCACGGGGTTAGATACAGAGTAAAGCTCCCTCTACACTGTCCCCCATCAAACACTCCCAGGACAGGTACAGCACGGGGTTAGATACAGAGTAAAGCTCCCTCTACACTGTCCCCCATCAAACACTGCCAGGACAGGTACAGCACGGGGTTTGATACAGACTAAAGCTCCCTCTACGCTGTCCCCCATCAGAGCGACACAGAGAGAGAGAGAGGGAGCGAGAGACGGGAATGAGAGTGGGACGGTAGATAGACAGGGCGAAAGAAATGGGAGAGAGAGAGAGAGCGATACAGATGGAGGATAGAGAGAGGGGGCGAGACAGAGTGGGAGTGTGAAAGTGAGAGAGAGTTTGTTAGAATCTCTACACTGCAGAAGGAGACACTGCTTCCTCACAGCGCCAGGGAGCCGGGTCCGATTCCCGGCTCGGGTCACTGTCTGTGTGGAGTCTGCACGTTCTCCCCGTGTCTGCGTGGGTTTCCTCCGGGTGCTCCGGTTTCCTCCCACAGTCTGAAAGACGTGCTGGTTAGGTGCATTGGCCGTGCTAAATTCTCCCTCAGTGTTACCCGAACAGGCGCCGGAGTGTGGAGACTAGGGGGATTTTCACAGTAACTTCATTGCGGTGTTAATGTCAGCCTAACTTGTGACATTGACAAATAAACATGATGAATAAACTTAACGGGAGCGGGAGATGGATAGAGAGGCCGAGAGAGAGAGAGAGACAGAGAGAGAGAGATAGAGACAGAGAGACAGAGACAGAGAGAGAGAGAGAGACAGAGACAGAGAGAGAGAGAGACAGAGAGAGAGACAGAGAGAGACAGAGACAGAGAGAGAGACAGAGAGACAGAGAGAGAGAGAGAGAGATAGAGAGAGAGTGAGAGAGACAGAGAGAGAGAGACAGAGAGAGAGAGAGACAGTGAGAGAGAGAGAGACAGAGAGAGAGAGAGAGAGAGAGAGACAGAGAGAGAGAGAGACAGAGAGTGAGAGGCCGAGAGAGAGACAGAGACAGAGAGAGAGAGAGACAGAGAGAGAGAGACAGAGAGAGAGACAGAGAGAGAGAGAGAGAGAGACCGAGAGAGAGAGATACAGAGAGAGAGAGAGAGACAGAGAGAGCGAGAAAGAGTGAGAGAGGAAGAGAGAGAGAAAGAAATAGAGACAGAGAGAGAGAGAGAGAAAGAGAGATAGAAAGAGAGAGACAGACATAGAGAGTGAGCGAGAGACAGAGAGAGAAAGAGAGAGAGAGAAAGACAGACAGACAGGAGAGAGAGAGAGAGGCAGAGACAGAGAGAGAGACGGGAGGAAGACAGAGGGAGAGAGACAGAAAGAGAGACAGAGACAGCAAGAGACAGAGAGAGAGAGAGACAGAGAGAGAGGGAGAGAGAGAGAGAAAGACAGACAGACAGGAGAGAGAGAGGCAGAGACAGAGAGAGATGGGAGGAAGACAAAGGGAGAGAGACAGAGAGAGAGACACACAGAGAGAGAGAGAGAGACAGAGAGAGAGACACAGTGACAGAGAGAGACAGAGACAGAGAGAAAGAGAGAGAGAGACAGAGAGACAGGGAGAGCCAAGGTCAGTAAGAGAGATGGGAGGAGAGATTGATATTCGGAGGTTGGTGCCCGAGGAGTCAGTACAACCAGTCTCTCCCACTGATCTCAGGGGAAGGGGCATTGGGAAAGGAACAAACCGTCACAAAGAGTTTTTGACCAAGGGAGCGATGTCAATGTTGGGATCGGGCGGAATGTCGATGTTTGATTTCTGTCTCGGCGGGCGGGGGGGGGGGCGGGGAACGGGATGGAATTCTCTCTGATCCGATCTCGTTTCTCTGTCCGCAGCCCCCCAGCAAAACGGTGGAGGTGACACCGGCGACTGCCGATCCCACACCGGAACAGACGGCAGCAAGCGAGTGAGGATCAGTCCCAACAACCCCTCCCCTCCAGAGCGGTGAGTCTGAGCGGGAAAGGCCCCTGCTCTCACTGCGGCCTAACACGCAGGGCTCTGGTCCTGAGGGAATGTTCCAGGTAAAACTGTCCGGCCCTGAGGGAACCGTGCACAGTTCCCCGTCTCCCTACCCCCTCGGTTAGACCCACACTCGGAGCACCGTGCACAGTTCCTGTCTCCCTATCCCCTCGGTTAGACCACACTCGGAGCACCGTGCACAGTTCCGGTCTCCCTATCCCCTCGGTTAGACCACACTCGGAGCACCGTGCACAGTTCCCGTCTCCCTATCCCCTCGGTTAGACCACACTCGGAGCACCGTGCACAGTTCCGGTCTCCCTATCCCCTCGGTTAGACCCACACTCGGAGCACCGTGCACAGTTCCGGTCTCCCTATCCCTCGGTTAGACCCACACTCGGAGCACCGTGCACAGTTCCCGTCTCCCTATCCCCTCGGTTAGACCACACTCGGAGCACCGTGCACAGTTCCGGTCTCCCTATCCCCTCGGTTAGACCACACTCGGAGCACCTTGCACAGTTCCGGCCTCCCTATCCCCTCGGTTAGACCACACTCGGAGCACCGCGCACAGTTCCGGTCTCCCTACCCCCTCGGTTAGACCACACTCGGAGCACCGTGCACAGTTCCGCTCTCCCTATCCCCTCGGTTAGACCACACTCGGAGCACTGTGCACAGTTCCGGTCTCCCTATCCCCTCGGTTAGACCCACACGCGGAGCACCGTGCACAGTTCCGGTCTCCCTATCCCCTCGGTTAGACCCACACGCGGAGCACCGTGCACAGTTCCGGTCTCCCTATCCCCTCGGTTAGACCGCACTCGGAGCACCGTGCACAGTTCCCGTCTCCCTATCCCCTCGGTTAGACCACACTCGGAGCACCGTGCACAGTTCCGGTCTCCCTATCCCCTCGGTTAGACCACACTCGGAGCACCGTGCACAGTTCCCGTCTCCCTACCCCCTCGGTTAGACCCACACTCGGAGCACCGTGCACAGTTCCCGTCTCCCTATCCCCTCGGTTAGACCACACCCGGAGCACCGTGCACAGTTCCCGTCTCCCTATCCCCTCGGTTAGACCACACTCGGAGTACCGTGCACAGTTCCGGTCTCCCTATCCCCTCGGTTAGACCCACACTCGGAGCACTGTGCACAGTTCCGGTCTCCCTATCCCCTCGGTTAGACCCACACTCGGAGCACTGTGCACAGTTCCGGTCTCCCTATCCCCTCGGTTAGACCCACACTCGGAGCACCGCGCACAGTTCCGGTCTCCCTATCCCCTCGGTTAGACCCACACTCGGAGCACCGTGCACAGTTCCGGTCTCCCTATCCCCTCGGTTAGACCCACACTCGGAGCACCGCGCACAGTTCCGGTCTCCCTATCCCCTCGGTTAGACCACACTCGGAGCACCGTGCACAGTTCCGGTCTCCCTATCCCCTCGGTTCGACCACACTCGGAGTACCGTGCACAGTTCCGGTCTCCCTATCCCCTCGGTTAGACCACACTCGGAGCACCGTGCACAGTTCCCGTCTCCCTATCCCCTCGGTTAGACCACACTCGGAGCACCGTGCACAGTTCCGGTCTCCCTATCCCCTCGGTTAGACCCACACTCGGAGCACCGTGCACAGTTCCGGCCTGAGACGGTTGTAACCGTGGGGGAAACATTGAACAGGCTGGGGGCTTGTCACTCTCAAGATAAAATCGACAAATACTCTGTCACCTAACTCTCAAACCTTCTCTCTTTCTCCCCCTCCCTCTGCTCGGATTCCCAACCCTCCCTCAGATGTGGTGGCCCCTCTCAGGATCCGGACTCCCCGAGGAAGCAAAGAGACACCTCAACAGCTGGACACCAAGGAGGTGGAGTGGACAAGTGAAGATTTCATGCCAAAAATGAACCCTCCCCGACCCCCTCAATCCAATAAACCCACGGGATCAGAAACGAGCTTCCTGTCTCGACTAAAATCCACTTGTTCATGAGCCCAAATTGCTCTGTCGAGGCTCGAAGTGGGGATTTGCTATGTCAACAGTCACGCTGCAGCGCCGCCACTGGTAGCAGAGTGGAACTGCAATGTGACATGTTTACATAGCAAGATCCCACATATCGCTACAGCCCAGTTTTTTACGTAAACTATCGCGATTTAGTGAGTTCCCCGATATTTTGTTCAGCCTGATTTTTAGAAGTAAACAGTCACCCTACAGCCAGTCACACTGGCAGCAGAGTGGAATTGCGACATAACCTGTTTACATAGCAAGATCCCACATATTACTCTGACCCAATTTGCTATGTAAACTATCGCGATTTAGTGAGTTCCCCGATATTTGTTTCAGCCCGGTTTTTCCGTTTAATGTCATGCTACAGCGCCACCACTGGCAGCAGAGAGGAACTGCAATGTGACATGTTTACACAGCAAGATCCCACATATTGCGACACTCCTATTTTCCACCTAAATTGTCGCAATTTAGTCAGTTCCCCGATATCGTTTGCAGCCCGATTTTGCGACGTAAACAGCCACACCACAGCACCACCACTGGGAGCAGAGAGGAACTGCAATGTGACATGTTTACACAGCAAGATCCCACCTTTGCTACACTTCGATTTTCGACCTAAAGTGTCGCAATTTAGCCAGTTCCCCGATATTTTTTGCAGCCCGATTTTGCTATGTTAAACAGTCATGCTACAGCGCCGCCACTGGGAGCAGAGAGGAACTGCAATGTGACATGTTTACACAGCAAGATCCCACATATTGCTACACTCCGATTTTCCACCTAAAGTGTCGCAATTTAGCCAGTTCCCCGATATCGTTTGCAGCCCAATTTTGCGATGTAAACAGTCTCGCTACAGCGCCGCCGCTGGGAGCAGAGAGGAACTGCAATGTGACATGTGTACACAGCAAGATCCCACATATTGCTACACTCCGATTTTCTCCCTAAAGTATCGCAATTTAGCCAGTTCCCCGATATTTTTTGCAGCCCGATTTTGCTATGTTAAACAGTCACGCTACAGCGCCGCCACTGGGAGCAGAGAGGAACTGCAACGTGACATGTTTACACAGCAAGATCCCACATATTGCTACACTCCGATTTTCCACCTAAAGTGTCGCAATTTAGCCAGTTCCCCGATATCGTTTGCAGCCCGATTTTGCTATGTTAAACAGTCACGCTACAGCGCCGCCGCTGGGAGCAGAGAGGAACTGCAATGTGACATGTGTACACAGCAAGATCCCACATATTGCTACACTCCGATTTTCTCCCTCAAGTATCGCAATTTAGCCAGTTCCCCGATATTTTTTGCAGCCCGATTTTGCTATGTTAAACAGTCACGCTACAGCGCCACCGCTCGCAGCAGAGAGGAACTGCGACGTGACATGTTCACACAGCAAGATCCCACATATTGCTACACTCCGATTTTCTACCTAAACTATCGCAATTTAGTCAGTTCCCCGATATTTTTCGCAGCCCGATTTTGCGATGTCAACAGTCACGCTACAGCGCCGCCGCTGGTAGCAGAGCAGAACTGCGATGTGACATGTTTACACAGCAAGATCCCACATATTATTTCTGCCAAATGTTTACCGCCATGAATTTGTAACCCTGGGGTGCTTAAAAAGACACAAATTCACTGTGATGCCTTTTTATTCTGAGATGCAGCTGGGTTTGAGATATACACCGTGGCCCTTTGGCCCAAAAAGTCCATGGCAACTGGGTTCCCTGAACTGAGCTCGTCCCATTTGCCTGTGTTTGGTCCATAATCCCGCCAAACCTTCCCCATTCCGTGTCCCTGTCCCAATGTATTATCAATGTTGCAACTGTACCCACCTCTGCCACCTCCCCCGGCAGTGCGTTCCAAACACGGGCCTCCCTCTGTGTGAAGAAGTTAAAATGAAACAGACTGAGGGGAAGAGCTGATGGAGGGTCGACAACATGATCAGAGGGCGAAGAGTCAGAGGTGGAAGTGTCAAGTACAAGGAGGGGCGCAGGTTCAAGGTGAGAGGGGGGGGGAGGAAGTTTAATCATAGAAATCATAGAAACCCTACAGTGCAGAAGGAGGCCATTCGGCCCATCGAGTCTGCACCGACCACAATCCCACCCAGGCCCTACCCCCACATATTTACCCGCTAATCCCTCTAACTACACATCTCAGGGACAATTTTTAACCTGGCCAATCAACCTAACCCGCACATCTTTGGACTGTGGGAGGAAACCGGAGCACCCGGAGGAAACCCACGCAGACACGAGGAGAATGTGCAAACTCCACACAGACAGTGACCCGAGCCGGGAATCGAGATGTGCGGGGGGGGGAGGTGAGGTTTTTCACGCCGAAACATAGAAGATAGGAGCAGGAGGAGGCCATTCGGCCCTTCCAGCCTGCTCCGCCATTCATCACCATCATGGCCGATCATCCAACTCAACAGCCTCATCCTGCTTTCCCCCCATAACCTTTGATCCCATTCACCCCCAAGTGCTAAATCCAGCCGCCTCTTGAATACATTCAATGTTTTGGCATCAACTACTTCCTGTGGGAATGAATCCCACAGGCTCACCGGGTGAAGAAATGTCTCCTCATCTCCGTCCTAAATGGTCTACCCCGAATCCTCAGACTGAGACCCCTGGTTCTGGATTCCCCCCACCATCGGGAACATCCTCCCTGCATCTACCCTGTCTGGTCCTGTTAGAATTTTATAAGTCATAGAAACCCTACAGTGCAGAAGGAGGCCATTCGGCCCATCGAGTCTGCACCGACCACAATCCCACCCAGGCCCTATCCCCACATATTTTACCCACTAATCCACGCATCCCAGGACACTAAGGGGCAATTTTTAACCTGGCCAATCAACCTAACCCGCACACCTTTGGACTGTGGGAGGAAACCGGAGCACCCGGAGGAAACCCACGCAGACACGAGGAGAATGTGCAAACTCCACACAGACAGTGACCCGAGCCGGGAATCGAACCCGGGACCCTGGAGCTGTGAAGCAGCAGTGCTAACCCACTGCTCTACCGTGCCGCCCAGTCTCTATGAGATTCCCCCCCCTCTAAACTCCAGCGAAAACAATCCTAACCTGGTCAATCTCTCCTCATACATCAGTCCCGCCATCCCCGGAATCAGCCTGGTAAACCTTCGCTGCGCTCCCTCGAGAGCAAGAACATCCTTCCTCAGGAAAGGAGACCAAAACTGCACACAATACTCTGGGTGTGGCCTCACCAAGGCCCTGTATAATCGCAACAACACATCCCTGCTCCTGTAGTCGAAACCTCTCGCAATGAAGGCCAACATACCTTTTGCCTTCTTTACCGCCTGCCGCACCTGCATGCTTACCTTCAGCGACTGGTGCACCCAGGTCCCTCTGCACACTCCCCTCTCCCAATTTACAGCCACTCAGGTACGAATCTGCCTTCTTGTTTTTGCTTCCAAAGTGAATAACCGTCACATTTTATCCCAACTGAGAAAGTCTGGAACGCACTGCCAGAGGAAGTGATGGAAGTGGACGCATTAGCAACATGTAAGAGAGATCGGGATGGGTACATGAACAGAGGGGGGGGGGAAATCGAGGGATGCGGACCGAGTGAGGGCGGAAGGTTTTTTCTTTTGTAGTTTAGCGAGGGCATCAAGAACGGCGCGGACTTCAAGGGCCGAAAGGCCTGTATCTTTAATTTTCTTTGTTAAAACTCTGCAAAATGTAACCCTTGTTGAAATCTCCTTAAGGTTGCATCCTTAAGCTCTGCCCCCTCGGACATCCGTAACACCGGAATAGATTAAAAGAGAGATTCTAAGCACAAGTCGTTTTGTCGAGTGCCTCCCTTTCTTTAGACGCCAGTCGAGAGCGGACACAGAGAGTGAAACGTCAAACCCCACCCACCTCACCGGCCTCCAACGAAGTTTCTCGGTGAACATTTCTACAATGTTCCTTGTACTCAGTTGTTCGCACGATGTTCAGCATCATTCGTCACTCCTCAGATACTGAAGCAGCCCACGAACAAATGCAACAGGATCCGGAATATCCAGGCTCGGGCTAGCAGGTGGCAACTAATGTTCGCACCCACACACACACAAACACTCAAGTGCCAGGCAATGACCTATAAGAGACACTCGAACTACTACCCTTCGATATTCAATGGCATAACCAACGCTGAATCCCCCTCACCCACTATCAACATCCGGGGAGTGTCAGTGCTGAGGGAGTGCCGCACTGTGGGAGGGTCGGTGCTGAGGGAGCGCCGCACTGTGGGAGGGTCGGTGCTGAGGGAGCGCCGCACTGTGGGAGGGTCGGTGCTGAGGGAGCGCCGCACTGTGGGAGGGTCGGTGCTGAGGGAGCGCCGCACTGTGGGAGGGTCGGTGCTGAGGGAGCGCCGCACTGTGGGAGGGTCGGTGCTGAGGGAGCGCCGCACTGTGGGAGGGTCGGCGCTGAGGGAGCGCCGCACTGTGGGAGGGTCAGTGCTGAGAAGGCGCCGCACTGTGGGAGGGTCAGTGCTGAGGGAGCGCCGCACTGTGGGAGGGTCAGTGCTGAGGGAGCGCCGCACTGTGGGAGGGTCGGTGCTGAGGGAGCGCCGCAGTGTGGGAGGGTCAGCGCTGAGGGAGCGCCGCACTGTGGGAGGGTCAGTGCTGAGGGAGCGCCGCACTGTGGGAGGGTCGGTGCTGAGGGAGCGCCGCACTGTGGGAGGGTCAGTGCTGAGGGAGCGCCGCACTGTGGGAGGGTCGGTGCTGAGGGAGCGCCGCACTGTGGGAGGGTCGGTGCTGAGGGAGCGCCGCACTGTGGGAGGGTCGGTGTTGAGGGAGCGCCGCACTGTGGGAGGGTCGGTGCTGAGGGAGCGCCGCACTGTGGGAGGGTCAGTGCTGAGGGAGTGCCGCACTGTGGGAGGGTCGGTGCTGAGGGAGCGCCGCACTGTGGGAGGGTCGGTGCTGAGGGAGCGCCGCACTGTGGGAGGGTCGGTGCTGAGGGAGCGCCGCACTGTGGGAGGGTCAGTGCTGGGGGAGCGCCGCACTGTGGGAGGGTCGGTGCTGAGGGAGCGCCGCACTGTGGGAGGGTCAGTGCTGAGGGAGCGCCGCACTGTGGGAGGGTCAGTGCTGAGGGAGCGCCGCACTGTGGGAGGGTCGGCGCTGAGGGAGCGCCGCACAGAGCTGTGTAAAGTGTGGTTTAAACGCTCCTGCCTTGTGCTCTCGCCCCTGTCTGTCCCAGGTCTACAAGTCGGTCTATTTTATTGGTCACGTAATTTTCTTCTCTCAAGTTCTGCTAATGCCAACCTATCGGAAATTACTACTGCCAAAGAAACATCAAAAACAGCCACAGGAAGGTAAGATCCCAGCTCTCTCCCGAGCTGCAGAGGTTAAGGGACCAGAGGGAGCTGTGTCAGCGTCAGAGGTAGGGCCACCTTCCTCACTCACCTTCCTTCCATCGTACAGTCAGAGACTGGGGGGGGATGTCCGCTGATCTCTGCACCATGTCCAACGCCATTCACTGCTCCTCAGAGACTGAAACAGCCCCTGATCCAAACGCAGCAAAGACCTGGACAATAGCCAGGCTCAGGCTGACAGGGGGGGGAGTAACGTTCGTGCCCCACACACAAGTGCCAGGCAAGGCCCATTGCCAACCAGAGAGAATCTAACCATCTCCCCCTCGATATTCAATGGCGTAACCATCGCTGAATCCCCCTCCCCGACTATCGACATCCTGGGGGTCACCATTGACCAAAATCTCAACTGGGAGCCAGCCATGTCCTGGTCCCTCCCACGCCGACACGATAGTTAAGAAAGCCCCACCAACGCCTCCACTTTCTCTGAAGACTAAGGAAATTTGGCATGTCAGCTACGACTCTCACCAACTTTTACAGATGCCCCATAGAAAGCATTCTTTCTGGTTGTATCACAGCTTGGTCTGGGGCTCCTGCTCTGCCCAAGACCGCAAGGAACTACAAAAGGTCGTGAATGTAGCCCAATCCCATCACGCAAACCAGCCTCCCATCCATTGACTCCGTCTACACTTCCCGCTACCTCGGGGGAAAAGCAGCCGGCATAATGAAGGACCCCCTCCACGCACCCCGGACATTCTCTCTTCCACCTTCATCCGTCGGGAAAAAGGTACAAAAGTCTGAGGTCAGGTACCGACCGACTCAAGAACAGCTTCTTCCCTGCTGCCGTCAGACTTTTGAATCGACCTACCTCGCATTAAGTTGATCTTTCTCAACACCCCTAGCTATGACTGTAACACTACATTCTGCAGTGTCCTTTCCTTCTCTATGAAAGGTATGCTTTGTCGGTATAGCGTGCAAGAAACAATACTTTTCACTGTTTAGAGTCAGAGAGGTTTACAGCATGGAAACAGGCCCTTCGGCCCAACTTGTCCATGCCGCCCTTTTTTTCAAAACCCCTAAACTAATCCCAATTGCCCGCGTTTGGTCCATATCCCTCTATACCCATCTTACCCATGTAACTGTCTAAATACTTTTTAAAAGACAAAATTGTAGCCGCCTCTACTACTGCCTCTGGCAGCTCGTTCCAGACACTCACCACCCTCTGTGTGAAAAAATTGCCCCTCTGGACCCTTTTGTATCTCTCCCCTCTCACCTTAAACCTCTGCCCTCTAGTTTTAGACTCCCCTACCTTTGGGAAAAGATATTGACTATCTAGCTGATCTGTGCCCCTCATTATTTTATAGACCTTGAAGTCGGTATATATACCTCTTGAGGCTGGTATGAGTCAAAATACAGTCAGGCTTCATTCACACAAGCTTGAGGGAGAACCTGACCCCTTGAAAGCGGAAGCCAAAGTTCTCTCTGAACACAAGAAGCGTGAACCTTTATACATCAGGAGAGGATCCTGAGAGACAGGATTTATGATCATCTAGAGAAGTTTAGTATGATCAAAAGTAGTCAGCACGGCTTTGTCAAGGGCAGGTCGTGCCTTACGAGCCTGGTTGAGTTCTTTGAAAATGTGACCAAACACATTGACGAAGGAAGAGCGGTGGATGTGGTCTATATGGACTTCAGCAAGGCGTTCGATAAGGTCCCCCATGCAAGACTTCTTGAGAAAGTGAGAGGGCATGGGATCCAAGGGGCTGTTGCCTTGTGGATCCAGAACTGGCTTGCCTGCAGAAGGCAGAGAGTGGCTGTGGAGGGGTCTTTCTCTGCATGGAGGTCAGTGACCAGTGGAGTGCCCCAGGGATCTGTTCTGGGACCCTTGCTGTTTGTCATTTTCATAAATGACCTGGATGAGGAAGTGGAGGGATGGGTTGGTAAGTTTGCTGACGACACCAAGGTAGGTGGTGTTGTGGATAGTTTGGAGGGATGTCAGAAGTTGCAGCGAGACATAGATAGAATGCAAGACTGGGCGGAGAAGTGGCAGATGGACTTCAACCCGGATAAGTGTGTAGTGATCCATTTTGGCAGATCCAATGGGATGAAGCAGCAGTATAATATGAAGGGTACCATTCTTAGCAGTGTAGAGGATCAGAAGGACCTTGGGGTCCGGGTCCATAGGACTCTTAAATCGGCCTCGCAGGTGGAGGATGCGGTCAAGAAGGCGTACGGCGTACTAGCCTTCATTAATCGAGGGATTGAGTTTAGGAGTCGGGAGATAATGCAGCAGCTTTATAGGACCCTGGTTAGACCCCACTTGGAGTACTGCGCGCAGTTCTGGTCACCTCATTACAGGAAAGATGTTGAAGCCATTGAAAGGGTGCAGAGGAGATTTACAAGGATGTTGCCTGGATTGGGGGGCATGCCTTATGAGGATAGGTTGAGGGAGCTTGGTCTCTTCTCCCTGGAGAGACGAAGGATGAGAGGTGACCTGATAGAGGTTTACAAGATGTTGAGAGGTCTGGATAGGGTAGACTCTCAGAGGCTATTTCCAAGGGCTGAAATGGTTGCTACGAGAGGACACAGGTTTAAGGTGCTGGGGGGTAGGTACAGAGGAGATGTCAGGGGTAAGTTTTTCACTCAGAGGGTGGTGGGTGAGTGGAATCGGCTGACGTCGGTGGTGGCGGAGGCAAACTCGTTGGGGTCTTTTAAGAGACTTCTGGATGAGTACATGGGATTTAATGGGATTGAGGGCTATAGATAGGCCTAGAGGTAGGGATATGATCAGCGCAACTTGTGGGCCGAAGGGCCTGTTTGTGCTGTGGCTTTCTATGTTCTATGTTCTATCAGGGTTCCCAATACAAGCCATAAAGCAAAGTCCAGTTAACAGTCCTTGATCATAAATTATAGTTCCTTTAACAGCTTCTGACAGTCTCTGGATCATGGTTAAAGACCATCTGATACCCTTGGGTCATAAAGCACAATTCTACTGGTAGTCGAAGCCAAGGTGCCACCTCTGGTCCCCTGCTCTTCCCGCAGCTTTTCCTTTGAAGTGACTGAGTGCAACTGTCCCAGTGGGAGTCCTCCTTCAAACGGCCATTCTCGCACTCTACCATTTGGTCGCTGCTTCCTCTGTTTAAATCATAGACAAGCCTACGGGAAAGAAAGACTTACCACCTAACATCTATATTTAACTGTCTGTTTTATCAGAATGATATAAACAAGTGAGGGAACCATGAACAAATGGCTTATACTACTACCAGGCCTATATTGCGAAGGGGATAGAATATAAAAGCAGGGATGTCTTGATGCACCTGTACAGGGCATTGGTGAGGCCGCAGCTGGAATACTGTGTGCAGTATTGGTCCCCTTATATGAGGAAGGATATATTGGCATTGGAGGGAGTGCAGAGAAGGTTCACCAGGTTGATACCGGAGATGAGGGGTTTGGATTATGAGGAGAGGCTGAGGAGATTGGGTTTGTACTCGTTGGAGTTTAGAAGGATGAGGGGGGATCTTATGGAGACTTATAAGATAATGCGGGGGCTGGATAGGGTGGAGGCGGAGAGATTCTTTCCACTTAGTAAGGAAGTTAAAACTAGAGGACACACAGCCTCAAAATAAAGGGGGGTCGGTTTAAGACAGAGTTGAGGAGGAACTTCTTCTCCCAGAGGGTGGTGAATCTCTGGAATTCTCTGCCCACTGAGGTGGTGGAGGCTACCTCGCTGAATACGTTTAAAGCGCGGATGGATGGATTCCTGAGCGGTAAGGGAATTAAGGGTTATGGGGATCAGGCGGGTAAGTGGTACTGATCCACGTCAGATCAGCCATGATCTTATTGAATGGCGGGGCAGGCTCGAGGGGCTAGATGGCCTACTCCTGCTCCTATTTCTTATGTTCTTAATTATGTTCTTATGAGCAATATAAACAAAAAGGAGGCTCGACATAAGGAAGGGTTATGTTTATGATACATTCCAGGTACAAAGTTCAACCTTTTGAGCACAAAATTCATTGAGTACAAAAAAAAACATTAACCCCTTCCCTTATTCAGACCTCTATAAGGTCACCCCTCAGCCTCCTACGCTCCAGCGAAAAAAGTCCCAGTCCATCCAGCCTCTCCTTATAACTCAATCCATCAAGTCCCGGTAGCATCCTCGTAAACCTTATGTCAATACTTGTGACGATAATAAATCAAATCAAATCAAATCAAATCAAAATCAATGTATCTACAAAGGATCGTGAATGTAGCCCAATCCATCACGCAAACCAGCCTCCCATCCATTGACTCCGTCTACACTTCCCGCTGCCTCGGGGGGAAAAGCAGCCGGCATAATCAAGGACCCCCCCCCACGCACCCCGGACATTCTCTCTTCCACCTTCTTCCGTCGGGAAAAAGATACAAAAGTCTGAGGTCACGTACCAACCGACTCAAGAACAGCTTCTTCCCTGCTGCCGTCAGACTTTTGAATGGACCTACCTCGCATTAAGTTGATCTTTCTCTACACCCTAGCTATGACTGTAACACTACATTCTGCACTCTCTCCTTTCCTTCTCTATGAACGGTATGCTTTGTCTGTATAGCGCGCAAGAAACAATACTTTTCACTGTATCACAGTACTTGTGACAATAATAACTCAAATCAAATCAAAATCAATGTATGTACAAAAGGTCGTGAATGTAGCCCAGTCCCATCACGCAAACCAGCCTCCCATCCATTGACTCCGTCTACACTTCCCGCTGCCTCGGGGGGAAAAGCAGCCGGCATAATCAAGGACCCCCCCACACACCCCGGACATTCTCTCTTCCACCTTCTTCCGTCGGGAAAAAGATACAAAAGTCTGAGGTCACGTACCGACCGACTCAAGAACAGCTTCTTCCCTGCTGCTGCCGTCAGACTTTTGAATGGACCTACCTCGCATTGAGTTGATCTTTCTCTACACCCGAGCTGTGACTGTGACACTACATTCTGCACTCTCTCCTTTCCTTCTCTATGAACGGTATGCTTTGTCTGTATAGCGCGCAAGAAACAATATTTTTCACTGTATCCCAGTACATGTGACAATCATAAATCAAATATTAAGTTGATCTTTCTCGACACCCGAGCTGTGACTGTAACGCTACATTCTGCACCCTCTCCTTTCCTTCTCTATGAACGGTATGCTTTGTCTGTATAGCGCGCAAGAAACAATATTTTTCACTGTATCCCAGTGACAATAATAAATCAAATCAAATCAATGAGGGGCACAGATCAGCTAGATAGTCAATATCTTTTCCCAAAGGTAGGGGAGTCTAAAACTAGAGGGCATAGGTTTAAGGTGAGAGGGGAGAGATACAAAAGTGTCCAGAGGGGCAATTTTTCACACAGAGGGTGGTGAGTGTCTGGAACAAGCTGACAGAGACAGTAGTAGAGGCGGGGACAATGTTGTCTTTTAAAAAGCATTTAGACAGTTACACGGGTAAGATGGGTATAGAGGGATATGGGCCAAATGCGGGCAATTGGGAGTAGCTTAGGGGTTTCAAAAAAGGGCGGCATGGACAAGTTGGGCCGAAGGGCCTGTTTCCATGCTGTAAACCTCTATGACTCTTAAGTTGTTGGAATTGTACAGGGCGTTGGTGTTGAGTGGGATTCAGAATCATGAGCTTTCGGAGCGCTGCTCCTTCATCACTCAACTGATGAAGCAGCAGCGCTCGGAAAGGTGGTGATTCCAAATAAACCTGTTAGACTTAGACTGTTAGACAAGTTGGGCCGAAGGGCCTGTTTCCATGCTGTAAACCTCTATATCTCCTGCTCCTCTGCCGAAAGTTCCCTTCTGATCCTGGCTGCAGATTAATGATTGAGCAGGTTTTGGCTGGAATATGCAATGGCCCTTCACCCAGTGGGACCGTGTAACCGCCACCTTCGGAGAGGCACAGAGAGAGGGTGGAGCTCCCAAACTGAGTCACTGTGTTACAGGTGGCAAGCATTGTACAGGTGCAAGGAAGGAAGGGAGAGAGAGCGTCATAGAGTGATCGACACAGGAAAAGACTGCTGGAGAAAGAGAGAGAGACGCAGAGACAGAGTGAGTGAGAGAGGGAGAGGGGG
>NW_027591931.1:0-37500 GCF_964213995.1 Mustelus asterias | reverse complement strand
TGTTCTCTTCCTGTGGGGGAGCACTTCAGCAGTCACGGGCATTCAGCCTCTGATCTTCAGGTAAGCGTTCTCCAAGGCGGCCTTCACGACACACGACAGCGCAGAGTCGCTGAGCAGAGACGGATAGCCAGGTTCCGCACACATGAGGACGGCCTAAACCGGGATATTGGGTCCATGTCACACTATCTGTAACCCCCAAAACCTGCCTGGCTGTGCAAAATCTCACTAGCTGTCCTGTCTGGAGACAATACACATCTCTTTAACCTGTGCTTAATGCTCCCTCCACTCACATTGTCTGTACCTTTAAGACTTGATTTGCTGTAAAGGGTCACATTCCAATCATTATTCATGTAAATTGAGTTTGTGTCTTTGTGCCCTGTTTGTGATCAGAACTCCCACCCACCTGATGAAGGAACAGCCTGTTCCGAAAGCTTGCGGCTTTTGCTATCAAATAAACCTGTTGGACTTTAACCTGTTGTTGTTAGAGTTCTTACTCCAATCAAACACTCCCAGGACAGGTACAGCACGGGGTTAGATACAGAGTAAAGCTCCCTCTGGACTGTCCCCATCAAACACTCCCAGGACAGGTACAGCACGGGGTTAGATACAGAGTAAAGCTCCCTCTACACTGTCCCCCATCAAACACTCCCAGGACAGGTACAGCACGGGGTTAGATACAGAGTAAAGCTCTCTCTACACTGTCCCCCATCAAACACTCCCAGGACAGGTACAGCACGGGGTTAGATACAGAGTAAAGCTCCCTCGACACTGTCCCCCCATCAAACACTCCCAGGACAGGTACAGCACGGGGTTAGATACAGAGTAAAGCTCCCTCTACACTGTCCCCATCAAACACTCCCAGGACAGGTACAGCACGGGGTTAGATACAGAGTAAAGCTCCCTCTACACTGTCCCCATCAAACACTCCCAGGACAGGTACAGCACGGGGTTAGATACAGAGTAAAGCTCCCTCTACGCTGTCCCCAATCAAACACTCCCAGGACAGGTACAGCACGGGGTTAGATACAGAGTAAAGCTCCCTCTACACTGTCCCTATCAAACACTCCCAGAACAGGTACAGCATGGGGTTAGATACAGAGTAAAGCTCCCTCTACACTGTCCCCCATCAAACACTCCCAGGACAGGTACAGCACGGGGTTAGACACAGAGTAAAGCTCCCTCTACACTGTCCCCATCAAACACTCCCAGGACAGGTACAGCACGGGGTTCGATACAGAGTAAAGCCCCCTCTACACTGTCCCCCATCAAACACTCCCAGGACAGGTACAGCACGGGGTTAGATATAGAGTAAAGCTCCCTCTACACTGTCCCCCATCAAACACTCCCAGGACAGGTACAGCACGGGGTTAGATACAGAGTAAAGCTCCCTCTACACTGTCCCCCATCAAACACTCCCAGGACAGATACAGCACGGGGTGAGATACAGAGTAAAGCTCCCTCTACACTGTCCCCATCAAACACTCCCAGGACAGGTACAGCACGGGGTTAGATACAGAGTAAAGCTCCCTCTACACTGTCCCCCATCAAACACTCCCAGGACAGGGACAGCACGGGGTTAGATACAGAGTAAAGCTCCCTCTACACTGTCCCCCATCAAACACTCCCAGGACAGGTACAGCACGGGGTTAGATACAGAGTAAAGCTCCCTCTACACTGTCCCCCATCAAACACTCCCAGGACAGGTACAGCACGGGGTTAGATACAGAGTAAAGCTCCCTCTACACTGTCCCCCATCAAACACTCCCAGGACAGGTACAGCACGGGGTTAGATACAGAGTAAAGCTCCCTCTACACTGTCCCCCATCAAACACTCCCAGGACAGGCTTGTTGGTCTCGGGGTATGATTCTCGCTTAGGGTATGCAGCCCATTAACATGCGAGAGGTCCCGGGTTCAAATCCCGGACGAGCCCCTCATTTGTTTCTTTGGGGTAGCACGGTCGCACAGTGGGTTAGCACTGCTGCTTCACAGCTCCAGGGTCCCGGGTTCGATTCCCGGCTCGGCTCGCTGTCTGTGTGGAGTTTGCACATTCTCCTCGTGTCTGCGTGGGTTTCCTCCGGGTGCTCCGGTTTCCTCCCACAGTCCAAAAGATGTGCGGGTTCGGTCGATTGGCCATGCTAAAAAATTGCCCCTTAGTGTCCTGAGATGCGTAGGTCTGAGGGATTAGCGGGTAAATATGTAGGGATATGGGAGTAGGGCCTGGGTGGGATTGTGGTCGGTGCAGACTCGATGGGCCGAATGGCCTCTTTCTGTACTGTAGCGTTTCTATGATGACAGGTACAGCATGGGGTTAGACACAGAGTAAAGCTCTCTTTATAAGTCTATTCAGCCCCTGAAGATTGGTTGCTCCAGTTTTAAAGCCTCCAGAACTTTCGCTGATATTAAGACCTCAAAATATCTCCAAACCTCCCTTTGTTTTCTAACCTGTCATCAGCAACCTGACATTTCTGCTCACTCCCAAATTCCCCACGTATTTTTTTGATTTAATCATAAAGCCACAATCAGTAAGGATCGGCAACAACACCTCCTCCACGATCATCCTCAACACCGGTGCCCCACAAGGCTGTGTTCTCAGCCCCCTACTATACTCCTTGTACACCTCTGACTGTGCGGCCAAATTCCCCTCCAATTCGACCGTCGTGGGTTGGATCTCAAACAATGAGGAGACAGAGAACAGGAATGAGAGAGAGAATCTGGTGAACTGGTGCAGCAACAATAATCTCTCCCTCAATGTCAACAAAACCAAGGAGATTGTCATCGACTTCAGGAAGCGTAAAGGAGAACCTGCCCCTGTCTACATCAACGGGGACCAAGTAGAAAGGGTCGAGAGAGCTTCAGGTTTCTAGGTGTCCAGATCACCAACAAACCTGTCCTGGTCCCCCCCACGCCGACACTATGGTTAAGAAAGCCCCAACAACGCCTCTACTTTCTCAGAAGACGAAGGAAATTTGGCACGTCCGCTACGACTCTCACCAACTTTTACAGATGCCCCATAGAAAGCATTCTTTCCGGTTGTATCACAGCTTGGTCTGGGGCTCCTGCTCTGCCCAAGACCGCAAGGAACTACAAAAGGTCGTGAATGTAGCCCAGTCCCATCACGCAAACCAGCCTCCCATCCATTGACTCTGTCTACACTTCCCGCTGCCTCGGGGAAAAGCAGCCGGCATAATCAAGGACCCCCTCACGCACCCCGGACATTCTCTCTTCCCACCTTCTTCCTTCGGGAAAAAGATACAAAAGTCTGAGGTCACGTACCGACCGACACAAGAACAGCTTCTTCCCTGCTGCCGTCAGACTTTTGAATGGACCTACCTCGCATTAAGTTGATCTTTCTCTACACCCTAGCTGTGACTGTAAAACCACATTCTGCACCCTCTCCTTTCCTTCTCTATGAACGGTATGCTGTGTCTGTGTAGCGCGCAAGAAACAATACTTTTCACTGTATCCCAGTGACAATAATAAATCAAATCAAACCATAAAGTTCTGAATGTCTCTGATTGTGCCCAACTGACCATCCCAAAATGCCCCTTAAGACGGGAGGGGTGGGTGATCCGCCATCTTGGATATGCTGCAGTTTCCTGCGCTGGTGTAGGTACATCCATGGCGCTGTTAGGGAGGGAGTTCCGGGATTTTGACTACAGCCACAGTGAAGGAACGGGTGATATGGTTCTAAGTCGGGATGGTGTAAGGGGGTTGGAGGGGGGAACTCCGAGGCGGTGGGTGTTGAAATACCTTACGGATGTTGATGACTGGGTGTCCAAATATATCTGTTATTCCTGTTCCCTCACTCAATTCTGACCCTCCCACAGTGCGGCGCTCCCTCAGCACTGACCCTCCCACAGTGCGGCGCTCCCTCAGCACTGACCCTCCCACAGTGCGGCGCTCCCTCAGCACTGACCCTCCCACAGTGCGGCGCTCCCTCAGCACCGACCCTCCCACAGTGCGGCGCTCCCTCAGCACTGACCCTCCCACAGTGCGGCGCTCCCTCAGCACCGACCCTCCCACAGTGCGGCGCTCCCTCAGCACCGACCCTCCCACAGTGCGGCGCTCCCTCAGCACCGACCCTCCCACAGTGCGGCGCTCCCTCAGCACTGACCCTCCCACAGTGCGGCGCTCCCTCAGCACTGACCCTCCCACAGTGCGGCGCTCCCTCAGCACTGACCCTCCCACAGTGCGGCGCTCCCTCAGCACTGACACTCCCACAGTGCGGCGCTCCCTCAGCACTGACCCTCCCACAGTGCGGCGCTCCCTCAGCACTGACCCTCCCACAGTGCGGCGCTCCCTCAGCACTGACCCTCCCACAGTGCGGCGCTCCCTCAGCACTGACCCTCCCACAGTGCGGCGCTCCCTCAGCACTGACCCTCCCACAGTGCGGCGCTCCCTCAGCACTGACCCTCCCACAGTGCGGCACTCCCTCAGCACTGACCCTCCCACAGTGCGGCGCTCCCTCAGCACTGACCCTCCCACAGTGCGGCGCTCCCTCAGCTCTGACCCTCCCACAGTGCGGCGCTCCCTCAGCACTGACCCTCCCACAGTGCGGAGCTCCCTCAGCACTGACCCTCCCACAGTGCGGCGCTCCCTCAGCACTGACCCTCCCACAGTGCGGCACTCCCTCAGCACTGACCCTCCCACAGTGCGGTGCCCCCTCAGCACTGACCCTCCCACAGTGCGGCGCTCCCTCAGCACTGACACTCCCACAGTGCGGCGCTCCCTCAGCACTGACCCTCCCACAGTGTGGCACTCCCTCAGCACTGACACTCCCACAGTGCGGCGCTCCCTCAGCACTGACCCTCCCACAGTGCGGCGCTCCCTCAGCACTGACCCTCCCACAGTGCGGCGCTCCTTCCGTACTTACTCATGTTCTGTCTCCTGTCTCTGACTCTCTTCTCCTGAGACAGTTGCCCCTTTATCTTTTTAAACTTCCCTAGATGCCCTGAACAACTCCCAGCTACCCAATTAAACACCTCCGACATTCCCGTGCCTCTCTGGAACAACACCCCATTGGTTGGATGGTCCCACAACTTTTCCTGAGAATCTCAGATTTTCCGTAAACTATCCCTCGGAGTTGGAACAGGATGCCCTGTAAAACCTTCTCACTCCTGCCCCTCCCGTAGTCTCCTGCTCTTCTTCCCGCAAATCTGAGGGATCCCTCAACCCCCCTACCAAACTTTGTGAGTCTTCACCCGTCCCCGTACCCCACCCCACCAATCGCCTCCCTCCTTGCATCTGCCAACCGTGTCTCATTGGTTCCATCACTATGGGGGTCTTCAAATGGTCTGGGTATCCTTAGAGAGAGAGAGATGGGTGTCGAAGTTCTGCGGGGTCCGATGGGCGGGGGGGGGGGGGGGGGGAAGGGGATTAGGGAGGTCAGAGGTCAATCTCTCCGTGAACTTGCTTCCTGTCGACAGGTGACCTGCGTGCGGTTGTCATGGCGAACGGTGAATCCGGGGACCTCAACCCCTCCAGTACCACTTGCGCCCCCGGCAACAATCTCTGCGGTGAGTACCCCGTGGGGTTTGCGGAGCGAGCTTTGTGGAGTTCTTTCGACGGGACGGTGCGGGGATGGGGGGGGGGGGGGAGTGGGTGAGGGGAAAACGCATTCTGGAGACGCAAGCCTAATCCTCCCTCTCAACCATCACCTCTGCCCGCTCGAGGTTGGTGACTTCCTACATATAGACCCAAAAAAATAAGAACTAGGAGCAGGAGTGGGCCATCTGGCCCCTCGAGCCTGCTCCGCCATTCAATAAGATCATGGCTGATCTTTTCGTGGACTCAGCTCCACTTACCCGCCCGCTCACCATAACCCTTAATTCCTTTACTGTTCAAAAATCTATCTATCCTTGCCTTAAAAATGAGGTAGCCTCAACTGGGCAGGGAATTCTACAGATTCACAACCCTTTGTGTGAAGAAGTTCCTCCTCAACTCAGTCCTAAATCTGCTCCCCCTTATTTTGAGGCCATGCCCCCTCGTTCTAGTTTCACCCGCCAGTGGAAACAACTTCCCTGCTTCTATCTTATCTATTCCCTTCAGAATCTTATATGTTTCTATAAGATCCTCCCCTCATTCTTCTGAATTCCAATGAGTATAGCCCCAGTCTACTCAGTCTCTCCTCATAAGCCAACCCTCTCAACTCCAGAATCAACCTAGTGAATCTCCTCTGCACCCCCTCCAGTGCCAGTATATCCTTTCTCAAGTAAGGAGACCAAAACTGTACACAGTTCTCCAGGTGTGGCCTCACCAGCACCTTATACAGCTGCAACATAACCTCGCTGTTTCTAAACTCCATCCCTCTAGCAATGAAGGACAAAATTCCATTTGCCTTCTTAATTACCTGCTGCATCTGCAAACCTTGCGATTACCTTTCAGTGAAACATAGAAACTAGAAGTAGGGGGAAGGCCATTCGGCCTTTCGAGCCTGCTCCGCCAATCATTAAGATCACCTGTGTGTCCCTCTCGTCCTCGATCCTTTTACGAGCGGGAACAGTTTCTTCGCCTCTACTTTACCCAGCCCCCCCGTGAAATTGATTCCCTCTTATCAAACCTTCTTGCTCTTGGCGCGTCACGGTGGCACAGCGGGTTAGCGCTGCTGCCTCACAGCGCCAGGGACCCGGGTTCGATTGCCGGCTTGGGTCACTGTCTGTGCACGTTCTCCCCGTGTCTGCGTGGGTTTCCTCCGGGTGCTCCGGTTTTCCTCCCGCAGTCCGAAAGACGTGGCTGGTTAGGGTGCATTGACCCGAACAGGCACTGTAGTGTGGTGATGAGGGGAATTTTGCACTAATTTCATTGCAGTGTTAATGTAAGCCTTACTTGTGGACTAATAAATAAACATTACTTTGGAAGATATAGTGCTGGGTCCACTGTTATTTGTCATTTATATGAATGATTTGGATGAGAATATAGGAGGCATGGTTAGTAAGTTTGGAGATGACACCAAGATTGGTGGCTTAGTGGACAGTGAAGAAGGTTATCTAGGATTGCTACGGGATCTTGATCAATTGGGCCAGTGGGCTGACGAATGGCAGATGGAGTTTAATTTAGATAAACGTGAGGTGATGCATTTTGGTAGATCGAACCAGGGCAGGACTTACTCAGTCCTGAAAGACTCTCTGGAAAGATGGAGGCTGAAGGGCGACCTGATAGAGGTTTATATAATTATGAGGGGTATGGATAGGGCGATAATTTCTGCTTTTAGGTGAATATCTATGATCTAACAAGATGATGGTCAGCCTATTATTATCTGAGGAAATCGGCCCCGCAGGTGGAGGAGTTGGTTAAGAAGGCGTATGGTGTGCTGGCCTTTATCAATCGAGGGATTGAGTTCAGGAGTCCGGGGATAATGATGCAGCTATATAAGACCCTCGTCAGACCCCACTTGGAGTACTGTGCTCAGTTCTGGTCGCCTCATTACAGGAAGGATGTGGAAAAGATTGAAAGGGTGCAGAGGCGATTTACAAGGATGTTGCCTGGATTGAGTGGCATGCCTTATGAGGATAGGCTGAGGGAGCTCGGTCTTTTCTCCTTGGAGAGACGAAGGATGAGAGGAGACCTAACAGAGGTGTATAAGATGTTGAGAGGCATAGATCGGGTGGACTCTCAGAGGCTTTTTCCCAGGGTGGAAATGTCTGCTACGAGAGGACACAGGTTTAAGGTGCTGGGGGGTAGGTACAGGGGAGATGTTAGGGGTAAGTTTTTCACACAGAGGGTGGTGGGCGAGTGGAATCGGCTGCCGTCAGTGGTGGTGGAGGCAAACTCAATAGGGTCTTTTAAGAGACTCCTGGATGAGAACATGGAGCTTAATAGGATGGAGGGTTATAGGTAGGTCTAGAAGGTAGGGATGTGTTCGGCACAACTTGTGGGCCGAAGGGCCTGTTTGTGCTGTCGTTTTTCTATGTTTCTAAACAAAGGAACAACATTGGCTGTTCTCCGATCCTCTGGGACCTCCCCTGGACTGTGTTTACCCCAGTCCAACGCCGGCATCTCCACATCATGACCTCCCCTGTAGCCAGTGAGGATACAAAGATTTCTCTCAAGGCCCCAGCCTCCTCCCTTGCCTCTCTCAGTATTTTGTGATATTTCCCATCAGGCCCTGGGGACTTGTCTACCCTAATGTTTCTCAAGAACCCCGATACCTCCTCCTTTTTGATCTCAACATGACTCAAACTATCTACACACCCTTTCTCAGACTCATCATCCACCAAGTCCTTCTCTTTGGCGAATACTGACTCAAAGTACTCATTTACCATAGAAATAGAAACCATAGAAACCCCGACAGTGCAGAAGGAGGCCATTCGGCCCATCGAGTCTGCACCGACCACAATCCCACCCAGGCCCTACCCCCACATATTTTACCCGCTAATCCCTCTAACCTACGCATCTCAGGACACTAAGGGGCAATTTTAGCATGGCCAATCAACCTAACCCGCACGTCTTTGGACTGTGGGAGGAAACCGGAGCACCCGGAGGAAACCCACGCAGACACGAGGAGGATGTGCAAGCAGACAGTGACCCGAGCCCGGGAATCGAACCCGGGACCCTGGAGCTGTGAAGCAGCAGTGCTAACCCACTGTGCTACCTCGCCCATTTCCTCTGGCCCCACTGGATGTACGAGGCAAGTTTTTTACACAGAGGGTGCCTGGAACTCGTTGCCGGGGGGACGGTAGTGGAAGCGGATACGATAGTGAGTTTTAGGGAGCGTCTTGACAAATACATGAATAGGATGGGAATGGAGGGATATGGTCCCCGGTAGGGTCGGGGGTTTTAGCTCAGTCGGGCAGCATGGGTCAGTACAGGCTTGGAGGGGCCGAAGGGCCTGTCCCTGTGCTGTAATTTACTTTGTTCTTTGTTGCTCCTTTTATCAAGTCTACAGTTTTTGGGCAAAAGTGCCCACTTCACTTGTGCCTCGATTGCTGACATTCCGTTGCCCCAACAGTTGCCATACCCATCCCCTTCGCCCCCCTCACAAGCTATCCTTTCGCTCGCCACGACCTCGACACTGCACTCGCAATTCCCCACCCGCAGTGAGCAGTTTTGGCCCCCCACCCCCCCGTATCTAAGGAAGGATGTGCTGGGCCTTGGAAAGGGTCCAGAGGAGCTTCACAAGAATGATCCCTGGAATGAAGAGCTTGTCGGGTGAGGAACGGTTGAGGACTCTGGGTCTGTATTCGTTGGAGTTTGGAAGGATGAGGGGGGGGAGATCTTATTGAAACTTACAGGATACTGCGAGGATAGAGTGGACGTGGAGAGGATGTTTCCACGAGTAGGAAAAACTAGAACCAGAGGGCACAACCTCAGGCTAAAGGGACGATCCTTTAAAACGGAGATGAGGAGGAATTTCTTCAGCCAGAGAGTGGGGAATCTGTGGAACTCTTTGCCGCAGAGGAGGCCGGGTCATTGAGTGTCTTTAAGACAGAGATAGATAGGTTCTTGATTAATAAGGGGATCAGGGGTTAGGAGGGCAGGAGAATGGGGATGAGGAAAATATCAGCCATGGTTGAATGGCGGAGCAGACTCGATGGGCCGAGTGGCCTAATTCTGCTCCTATGTCTTATGGTTTTGTGGTCTAACCACACCCCCATGTCCCCGTGTTCCTCCTCGCTCTTGAAACTAAGTGACCGGTATGGTTTCACCCACAGTGGTACGCCGTTACGAATCGGAGATAATCATCGTTCCAGTCCTACTGCTTGGAGCGTCACTCCTTGTTGGAGTGTGCCTTATCTGGAGTATCTGTCGGAGAAAGAGCAACGAAGACGATGAACCACAGAGAGGTGAAGAACTACAGGAGAGAACATCACTACCCCACGCACAGCAAGATTACAGCACTCCCTCCCACAGTGCGGCGCTCCCTCAGCACTGACCCTCCCACAGTGCGGCGCTCCCTCAGCACTGACCCTCCCACAGTGCGGCGCTCCCTCAGCACTGACCCTCCCACAGTGCGGCGCTCCCTCAGCACTGACCCTCCCACAGTGCGGCGCTCCCTCAGCACTGACCCTTCCACAGTGCGGCGCTCCCTCAGCACTGACCCTCCCACAGTGCGGCGCTCCCTCAGCACTGACCCTCCCCACAGTGCGGCGCTCCCTCAGCACTGACCCTCCCACAGTGCGGCGCTCCCTCAGCACTGACCCTCCCACAGTGCGGCGCTCCCTCAGCACTGACCCTCCCACAGTGCGGCGCTCCCTCAGCGCTGACCCTCCTACAGTGCGGCGCTCCCTCAGCACTGACCCTCCCACAGTGCGGCGCTCACTCAGCACTGACCCTCCCACAGTGCGGCGCTCCCTCAACACTGACCCTCCCACAGTGCGGCGCTCACTCAGCACTGACCCTCCCACAGTGCGGCGCTCCCTCAGCACCGACCCTCCCACAGTGCGGCGCTCCCTCAGCACTGACCCTCCCACAGTGCGGCGCTCCCTCAGCACTGACCCTCCCACAGTGCGGCGCTCCCTCAGCACTGACCCTCCCACAGTGCGGCGCTCCCTCAGCACCGACCCTCCCACAGTGCGGCGCTCCCTCAGCACCGACCCTCCCACAGTGCGGCACTCCCTCAGCACTGACCCTCCCACAGTGCGGCGCTCCCTCAGCACTGACCCTCCCACAGTGCGGCGCTCCCTCAGCACTGACCCTCCCACAGTGCGGCGCTCCCTCAGCACTGACCCTCGCACAGTGCGGCGCTCCCTCAGCACTGACCTGCTGTACCTGCCCTGGGAGTGATTTTTGGGGACAGTGTAGAGGGAGCTTTACTCTGTATCTAACCCCGTGCTGTACCTGTCCTGGGAGTGTTTGATGGGGACAGTGTAGAGGGAGCTTTACTCTGTATCTAACTCCGTGCTGTACCTGTCCTGGGAATCTTTGATGGGGACAGTGTCGAGGGAGCTTTACTCTGTATCTAACCCCGTGCTGTACCTGTCCTGGGAGTGTTTGATGGGGACAGTGTAGAGGGAGCTTTACTCTGCATCTAACCCCGTGCTGTACCTGTCCTGGGAGTGTTTGATGGGGGACAGTGTAGAGGGAGCTTTACTCTGTATCTAACCCCGTGCTGTACCTGTCCTGGGAGTGTTTGATGTAGTCAGTTTAACAACACCAGGTTAAAGTCCAACAGGTTTATTTGGTAGCAAAAGCCACACGAGCTTTCGGAGCTCCAAGCCCCTTCTTTGTTTGATGTGGACAGTGTAGAGGGAGCTTTACTCTGTATCTAACCCCGTGCTGTACCTTTCCTGGGAGTGTTTGATGGGGACAGTGTAGAGGGAGCTTTACTCTGTATCTAACCCCGTGCTGTACCTGTCCTGGGAGTGTTTGATGGGGGACAGTGTAGAGGGAGCTTTACTCTGTATCTAACCCCGTGCTGTACCTGTCCTGGGAGTGTTTGATGGGGACAGTGTAGAGGGAGCTTTACTCTGTATCTAACCCCGTGCTGTACCTGTCCTGGGAGTGTTTGATGAGGACAGCGTACAGGGAGCTTTACTCTGTATCTAACCCCGTGCTGTACCTGTCCTGGGAGTGCTTGATGGGGGACAGTGTAGAGGGAGCTTTACTCTGTATCTAACCCCGTGCTGTACCTGACCTGGGAGTGTTTGATGGGGGACAGTGAAGAGGGAGCTTTACTCTGTATCTAACCCCGTGCTGTTCCTGTCCTGGGAGTGTTTGATGGGGGACAGTGTAGAGGGAGCTTTACTCTGTATCTAACCCCGTGCTGTACCTGTCCTGGGAGTGTTTGATGGGGACAGTGTAGAGGGAGCTTTACTCTGTATCTAACCCCGTGCTGTACCTGTCCTGGGAGTGTTTGATGGGGACAGTGTAGAGGGAGCTTTACTCTGTATCTAACCCCGTGCTGTACCTGTCCTGGGAGTGTTTGATGGGGACAGTGTAGAGGGAGCTTTACTCTGTATCTAACCCCGTGCTGTACCTGTCCTGGGAGTGTTTGATGGGGGACAGTGTAGAGGGAGCTTTACTCTGTATCTAACCCTGTGCTGTCCCTGTCCTGGGAGTGTTTGATGGGGGACAGTGTAGAGGGAGCTTTACTCTGTATCTAACCCCGTGCTGTACCTGTCCTGGGAGTGTTTGAGGGGGGACAGTGTAGAGGGAGCTTTACTCTGTATCTAACCCCGTGCTGTTCCTGTCCTGGGAGTGTTTGATGGGGGACAGTGCAGAGGGAGCTTTACTCTGTATCTAACCCCGTGCTGTACCTGTCCTGGGAGTGTTTGATGGGGACAGTGTAGAGGGAGCTTTACTCTGTATCTAACCCCGTGCTGTACCTGTCCTGGGAGTGTTTGATGGGGACAGTGTAGAGGGAGCTTTACTCTGTATCTAACCCCATGCTGTACCTGTCCTGGGAGTGTTTGATGGGGGACAGTGTAGAGGGAGCTTTACTCTGTATCTAACCCCGTGCTGTACCTGTCCTGGGAGTGTTTGATGGGGGACAGTGTCGAGGGAGCTTTACTCTGTATCTAACCCCGTGCTGTACCTGTCCTGGGAGTGTTTGATGGGGGACAGCGTAGAGGGAGCTTTACTCTGTATCTAACCCCGTGCTGTACCTGTCCTGGGAGTGTTTGATGGGGGACAGTGTAGAGGGAGCTTTACTCTGTATCTAACCCCGTGCTGTTCCTGTCCTGGGAGTGTTTGATGGGGGACAGCGCAGAGGGAGCTTTACTCTGTATCTAACCCCGTGCTGTACCTGTCCTGGGAGTGTTTGATGGGGACAGTGTAGAGGGAGCTTTACTCTGTATCTAACCCCGTGCTGTACCTGTCCTGGGAGTGTTTGATGGGGACAGTGTAGAGGGAGCTTTACTCTGTATCTAACCCCATGCTGTACCTGTCCTGGGAGTGTTTGATGGGGGACAGTGTAGAGGGAGCTTTACTCTGTATCTAACCCCGTGCTGTACCTGTCCTGGGAGTGTTTGATGGGGGACAGTGTAGAGGGAGCTTTACTCTGTATCTAACCCCGTGCTGTACCTGTCCTGGGAGTGTTTGATGGGGACAGTGTAGAGGGAGCTTTACTCTGTATCTAACCCCGTGCTGTACCTGTCCTGGGAGTGTTTGATGGGGACAGTGTCGAGGGAGCTTTACTCTGTGTCTAACCCCGTGCTGTACCTGTCCTGGGAGTGTTTGATGGGGACAGTGTCGAGGGAGCTTTACTCTGTATCTAACTCCGTGCTGTACCTGTCCTGGGAGTGTTTGATGGGGGACAGTGTAGAGGGAGCTTTACTCTGTATCTAACCCCGTGCTGTACCTGTCCTGGGAGTGTTTGATGGGGACAGTGTAGAGGGAGCTTTACTCTGTATCTAACCCCGTGCTGTACCTGTCCTGGGAGTGTTTGATGGGGACAGTGTCGAGGGAGCTTTACTCTGTATCTAACCCCGTGCTGTACCTGTCCTGGGAGTGTTTGATGGGGGACAGTGTAGAGGGAGCTTTACTCTGTATCTAACCCCGTGCTGTACCGGTCCTGGGAGTGTTTGATGGGGACAGTGTAGAGGGAGCTTTACTCTGTATCTAACCCCGTGCTGTACCTGTCCTGGGAGTGTTTGATGGGGACAGTGTAGAGGGAGCTTTACTCTGTATCTAACCCCGTGCTGTACCTGTCCTGGGAGTGTTTGATGGGGGACAGCGTAGAGGGAGCTTTACTCTGTATCTAACCCCGTGCTGTACCTGTCCTGGGAGTGTTTGATGGGGGACAGTGTAGAGGGAGCTTTACTCTGTATCTAACCCCGTGCTGTACCTGTCCTGGGAGTGTTTGATGGGGACAGTGTAGAGGGAGCTTTACTCTGTATCTAACCCCGTGCTGTACCTGTCCTGGGCCTGTCATCTCTGACTCGTTTTCACTCTCTTGCCCTCAGGACCCTCTGGAAGGGGAAGGAGTGTCCGTGCGACCCCTCACAACAATAATGATGGCCCCTCCTTGCATTCAGACCCAGTTATCTCCCAGTGCCAGCTGCCCCACGAGAGGCTGGTTGGGGGTTTCCGAAAAATCGCTCAGGGAAGGTTTGGACCTATTTATCGGGCCCATCTCACCTCTGCTGAAGCCGGCAAGGAACAGACGGTGGTCCTCAAGGAGTTGAATGGTATGTCAACGCGTTCTTGTGAGGGCTAGGTTCCCACAGCAGCCTCAGGAGGGGCTGAATGGCCTCCTCCTGTTCCTGTGTCACAGGATCGAGAGAGAGAGGGGCTGAATGGCCTCCTCCTGTTCCTGTGTAACAGGCCCCAGGGAGAGGGGCTGAATGGGCCTCCTCCTGTTTCTGTGTAACAGGATTAAGAGAGAGGGGCTGAATGGCCTCCTCCTGTTCCTGTGTCACAGGATCGAGAGAGAGAGAGAGGGGCTGAATGGCCTCCTCCTGTTCCTGTGTAACAGGCTGGAGAGAGAGGGGCTGAATGGCCTCCTCCTGTTCCTGTGTAACAGGCTGGAGAGAGAGGGGCTGAATGGCCTCCTCCTGTTCCTGTGTAACAGTCTCGAGAGAGAGAGAGGAGAGAGAGAGGGGCTGAATGGCCTCCTCCTGTTCCTGTGCAACAGGATCGAGAGAGAGAGAGGGGCTGAATGGCCTCCTCCTGTTCCTGTGTAACAGGCTGGAGAGAGAGAGGGGCTGAATGGCCTCCTCCTGTTCCTGTGTAACAGGATCGAGAGAGAGAGGGGCTGAATTGCCTCCTCCTGTTCCTGTGTAACAGGCTGGAGAGAGAGAGGGGCTGAATGGCCTCCTCCTGTTTCTGTGTAACAGACTGGAGAGAGAGGGGCTGAATGGCCTCCTCCTGTTCCTGTGAAACAGACTCGAGAGAGAGGGGCTGAATGGCCTCCTCCTGTTCCTGTGTAACAGTCTCGAGAGAGAGAGAGAGAGAGAGAGAGAGAGGGGCTGAATGGCCTCCTCCTGTTCCTGTGTAACAGGCTGGAAAGAGAGGGGCTGAATGGCCTCCTCCTGTTCCTGTGTAACAGGCTGGAGAGAGAGGGGCTGAATGGCCTCCTCCTGTTCCTGTGTAACTGTCTCGAGAGAGAGAGAGAGAGGGGCTGAATGGCCTCCTCCTGTTCCTGTGTCACAGGCTGGAGAGAGAGGGGCTGAATGGCCTCCTCCTGTTCCCGTCTAACAGGCTGGAGAGAGAGGGGCTGAATGGCCACCTCCTGTTCCTGTGTAACAGGCTGGAGAGAGAGAGGGGCTGAATGGCCTCCTCCTGTTCCTGTGTCACAGGATCGAGAGAGAGAGGGGCTGAATGGCCTCCTCCTGTTCCTGTGTAACAGGCTGGAGAGAGAGAGGGGCTGAATGGCGTCCTCCTGTTCCTGTGTAACAGGATCGAGAGAGAGAGGGGCTGAATGGCCTCCTCCTGTTCCTGTGTAACAGGCTGGAGAGAGAGAGGGACTGAATGGCCTCCTCCTGTTTCTGTGTAACAGACTGGAGAGAGAGGGGCTGAATGGCCTCCTCCTGTTCCTGTGTCACAGGATCGAGAGAGAGAGAGAGAGGGGCTGAATGGCCTCCTCCTGTTCCTGTGTAACAGGATTGAGAGAGAGGGGCTGAATGGCCTCCTCCTGTTCCTGTGTAACAGGATTGAGAGAGAGGGGCTGAATGGCCTCCTCCTGTTCCTGTGCAACAGGATTGAGAGAGAGGGGCTGAATGGCCTCCTCCTGTTCCTGTGTAACAGGATTGAGAGAGAGGGGCTGAATGGGCCTCCTCCTGTTCCTGTGTAACAGGATTGAGAGAGAGGGGCTGAATGGCCTCCTCCTGTTCCTGTGTAACAGGATTGAGAGAGAGGGGCTGAATGGCCTCCTCCTGTTCCTGTGCAACAGGATTGAGAGAGAGGGGCTGAATGGCCTCCTCCTGTTCCTGTGTAACAGGCTGGAGAGAGAGGGGCTGAATGGCCTCCTCCTGTTCCTGTGTAACAGGATCGAGAGAGAGAGGGGCTGAATGGCCTCCTCCTGTTCCTGTGTAACAGGCTGGAGAGAGAGAGGGGCTGAATGGCCTCCTCCTGTTTCTGTGTAACAGACTGGAGAGAGAGGGGCTGAATGGCCTCCTCCTGTTCCTGTGAAACAGACTCGAGAGAGAGGGGCTGAATGGCCTCCTCCTGTTCCTGTGTAACAGGATCGAGAGAGAGAGGAGAGAGAGAGGGGCTGAATGGCCTCCTCCTGTTCCTGTGTAACAGGCTGGAGAGAGAGGGGCTGAATGGCCTCCTCCTGTTCCTGTGTAACAGGATCTTGAGAGAGAGAGAGGGGCTGAATGGCCTTCTCCTGTTTCTGTGTAGCAGGATTGAGAGAGAGGGGCTGAATGGCCTTCTCCTGTTTCTGTGTAACTGTCTCGAGAGAGAGAGAGAGAGAGAGAGAGGGGCTAAATGGCCTCCTCCTGTTCCTGTGTAACAGGATCTTGAGAGAGAGATGGGGCTGAATGGCCTCCTCCTGTTCCTGTGTAACAGGCTGGAGAGAGAGGGGCTGAATGGCCTTCTCCTGTTCCTGTGTAACAGGATTGAGAGAGAGGGGCTGAATGGCCTCCTCCTGTTCCTGTGTAACTGGGTCGAGAGAGAGGGGCTGAATGGCCTCCTCCTGTTCCTGTGTAACAGGCTGGAGAGAGAGGGGCTGAATGGCCTCCTCCTGTTCCTGTGTAACAGGATTGAGAGAGAGGGGCTGAATGGCCTCCTCCTGTTCCTGTGCAACAGGATTGAGAGAGAGGGGCTGAATGGCCTCCTCCTGTTCCTGTGTAACAGGATTGAGAGAGAGGGGCTGAATGGGCCTCCTCCTGTTCCTGTGTAACAGGATTGAGAGAGAGGGGCTGAATGGCCTCCTCCTTTTCCTGTGTAACAGGATTGAGAGAGAGGGGCTGAATGGCCTCCTCCTGTTCCTGTGCAACAGGATTGAGAGAGAGGGGCTGAATGGCCTCCTCCTGTTCCTGTGTAACAGGCTGGAGAGACAGGGGCTGAATGGCCTCCTCCTGTTCCTGTGTAACAGGATCGAGAGAGAGAGGGGCTGAATGGCCTCCTCCTGTTCCTGTGTAACAGGCTGGAGAGAGAGAGGGGCTGAATGGCCTCCTCCTGTTTCTGTGTAACAGACTGGAGAGCGAGGGGCTGAATGGCCTCCTCCTGTTCCTGTGAAACAGACTCGAGAGAGAGGGGCTGAATGGCCTCCTCCTGTTCCTGTGTAACAGGATCGAGAGAGAGAGGAGAGAGAGAGGGGCTGAATGGCCTCCTCCTGTTCCTGTGTAACAGGCTGGAGAGAGAGGGGCTGAATGGCCTCCTCCTGTTCCTGTGTAACAGGATCTTGAGAGAGAGAGAGGGGCTGAATGGCCTTCTCCTGTTTCTGTGTAGCAGGATTGAGAGAGAGGGGCTGAATGGCCTTCTCCTGTTTCTGTGTAACTGTCTCGAGAGAGAGAGAGAGAGAGAGAGAGAGAGGGGCTGAATGGCCTCCTCCTGTTCCTGTGTAACAGGATTGAGAGAGAGGGGCTGAATGGCCTCCTCCTGTTCCTGTGTAACAGGATTGAGAGAGAGGGGCTGAATGGCCTCCTCCTGTTCCTGTGCAACAGGATTGAGAGAGAGGGGCTGAATGGCCTTCTCCTGTTTCTGTGTAGCAGGATTGAGAGAGAGGGGCTGAATGGCCTCCTCCTGTTCCTGTGTCACAGGATCGGGGATTTTTTTTGTGTGTTTCTCGGAGATTCATGACTCTCTCCCACCCCGCCACCCCCTCACTTCTTTTGCCCACAGAATCGGCTGACCCCTCCCAGGCGTCGGAGTTCACGGCCAGGGTGAGGTTCCACGCCTCCCTCGGATCGCACCCCAACCTGGTGGAGATGATTGGGTGCTGCTCCGACCATCCACCCTTCTATCTCGTGCTGCGTGACATGAACCGCGGGGACCTCCTCCGCTTCCTGTGGACCTGTCGAAAGGTAAGGAGATCCCTCCCTAACCCCCACCCCCCCCCCTCTTCCCTTCCTCGCTCCCTCGCGTGGAACCCTTGGGTGCGGCAGTGGGGAGCCAGACCACTGCGGAGACTCAATCCTGAGGGACCTCGCTTCCCGAGAGAGAGGGGGGGGGGCGGCTACGTTCTTGAGTGAAACGGTTACGAGATGGCACAATAGTCGAATCTAATACGGGGAGGCCGTTTGGCGCTTTGCATTGGCACTGCTGCCTCACAGCGCCAAGGGGGGTGACCCGGGTTACGATTCCCGGCTTGGGTCACTGTCCGTGTTTTTCCTCTGGGTGCTCCTGTTTCCTCCCACAGTCAGAAAGATGTGTAGGTTGGGTGCCTTGGCCAAGTTAAATTGTCCCTTAGTATCCAAAGATGTGTAGGTTAGGTGGATTGGCCATGCTAAATTGCCCCTTAGTGTCCAAAGATGCACAGGTTAGGTGGATTGGCCATGCTAAATTGCCCCTTAGTGTCCACAGATGTGCCAGTTAGGTGGATTGGTCATGCTAAATTGCCCCTTAGTGTCCAAAGATGTGTCGGTTAGGTGGATTGGCCATGCTAAATTGCCCCTTAGTGTTCAAAGATGCACAGGTTAGGTGGATTGGCCATGCTAAATTGCCCCTTAGTGTCCAAAGATGCACAGGTTAGGTGGATTGGCCATGTTAAATTGTCCCTTAGTATCCAAAGATGTGTCGGTTAGGTGGATTGGCCATGCTAAATTGTCCCTTAGTGTCCAAAGATGTGCGGGTTAGGTGGATTGGCCATGCTAAATTGTCCCTTAATGTCCATTAGTGGTGGATTGGCCATGCTAATTTGTCCCTTAGTGTCCAAAGATGTGCTGGTTAGGTGGATTGGCCATGCTAAATTGTCCCTTAGTGTCCAAAGATGCACAGGTTAGGTTGATTGGCCATGCTAAATTGTCCCTTAGTGTCCAAAGATGTGCAGGTTAGGTGGATTGGCCATGCTAAATTGTCCCTTAGTGTCCAAAGATGTGTCGGTTAGGTGGATTGGCCATGCTAAATTGTCCCTTAGTGTCCAAAGATGCACAGGTTAGGTGGATTGGCCATGCTAAATTGCCCCTTAGTGTCCACAGATGTGCCAGTTAGGTGGATTGGTCATGCTAAATTGCCCCTTAGTGTCCAAAGATGTGTCGGTTAGGTGGATTGGCCAGGCTAAATTGCCCCTTAGTGTTCAAAGATGCAGAGGTTAGGTGGATTGGCCATGCTAAATTGTCCCTTAGTGTCCAAAGATGTGCAGGTTAGGTGGATTGGTCATGCTAATTTGTCCCTTAGTGTCTAAAGATGTGCTGGTTAGGTGGATTGGCCATGCTAAATTGTCCCTTAGTGTCCAAAGATGTGTAGGTTAGGTGGATTGGCCATGCTAAATTGCCCCTTAATGTCCATTAGTGGTGGATTGGCCATGCTAATTTGTCCCTTAGTGTCCAAAGATGCGCAGGTTAGGTGGATTGGCCATGCTAAATTGTCCCTTTGTGTCCAAAGATGTGCAGGTTAGCTGGATTGGCCATGCTAAATTGCCCCTTAGTGTCCAAAGATGTGCGGGTTAGGTGGATTAGCCATGCTAAATTGTCCCTTAGTGTCCAAAGATGTGCAGGTTAGGTGGATTGGCCATGCTAAATTGTCCCTTAGTGTCCAAAGATGCGCAGGTTAGGTGGATTGGTCATGCTAAATTGCCCCTTATTATCCAAAGATGTGCAGCTTAGGTGCATTGGCCATGCTAAATTGCCCACTTAGTGTCCAAAGATGTGCAGGTTAGGTGGATTGGCCATGCTAAATTGCCCCTTAGTGTCCAAAGATATGCAGGTTAGGTGGATTGGCCATGCTAAATTGCCCCTTAGTGTCCAAAGATGCACAGGTTAGGTGGATTGGCCATGTTAAATTGTCCCTTAGTATCCAAAGATGTGTCGGTTAGGTGGATTGGCCATGCTAAATTGTCCCTTAGTGTCCAAAGATGTGCGGGTTAGGTGGATTGGCCATGCTAAATTGTCCCTTAATGTCCATTAGTGGTGGATTGGCCATGCTAATTTGTCCCTTAGTGTCCAAAGATGTGCTGGTTAGGTGGATTGGCCATGCTAAATTGTCCCTTAGTGTCCAAAGATGCACAGGTTAGGTTGATTGGCCATGCTAAATTGTCCCTTAGTGTCCAAAGATGTGCAGGTTAGGTGGATTGGCCATGCTAAATTGTCCCTTAGTGTCCAAAGATGTGCGGGTTAGGTGGATTGGCCATGCTAAATTGTCCCTCAGTGTCCAAAGATGTGCTGGTTAGGTGGATTGGCCATGCTAAATTGTCCCTTAGTGTCCAAAGATGCACAGGTTAGGTTGATTGGCCATGCTAAATTGTCCCTTAGTGTCCAAAGATGTGCGGGTTAGGTGGATTGGCCATGCTAAATTGTCCCTTAGTGTCCAAAGATGCACAGGGTAGGTTGATTGGCCATGCTAAATTGTCCCTTAGTGTCCAAAGATGTGCTGGTTAGGTGGATTGGCCATGCTAAATTGTCCCTTAGTGTCCAAAGATGCACAGGTTAGGTTGATTGGCCATGCTAAATTGTCCCTTAGTGTCCAAAGATGTGCAGGTTAGGTGGATTGGCCATGCTAAATTGTCCCTTAGTGTCCAAAGATGTGCGGGTTAGGTGGATTGGCCATGCTAAATTGTCCCTCAGTGTCCAAAGATGTGCTGGTTAGGTGGATTGGCCATGCTAAATTGTCCCTTAGTGTCCAAAGATGCACAGGTTAGGTTGATTGGCCATGCTAAATTGTCCCTTAGTGTCCAAAGATGTGCGGGTTAGGTGGATTGGCCATGCTAAATTGTCCCTTAGTGTCCAAAGATGCACAGGTTAGGTTGATTGGCCATGCTAAATTGTCCCTTAGTATCCAAAGATGTGTCGGTTAGGTGGATTGGCCATGCTAAATTGTCCCTTAGTGTCCAAAGATGTGCGGGTTAGGTGGATTGGCCATGCTAAATTGTCCCTTAATGTCCATTAGTGGTGGATTGGCCATGCTAATTTGTCCCTTAGTGTCCAAAGATGTGCTGGTTAGGTGGATTGGCCATGCTAAATTGTCCCTTAGTGTCCAAAGATGCACAGGTTAGGTTGATTGGCCATGCTAAATTGTCCCTTAGTGTCCAAAGATGTGCAGGTTAGGTGGATTGGCCATGCTAAATTGTCCCTTAGTGTCCAAAGATGTGCGGGTTAGGTGGATTGGCCATGCTAAATTGTCCCTCAGTGTCCAAAGATGTGCGGGTTAGGTGGATTGGCCGTGCTAAATTGTCCCTTAGTGTCCAAAGATGCACAGGTTAGGTTGATTGGCCATGCTAAATTGTCCCTTCGTGTCCAAAGATGTGCAGGTTAGGTGGATTGGCCATGCTAAATTGTCCCTTCGTGTCCAAAGATGTGCAGGTTAGGTGGATTGGCCATGCTAAATTGTCCCTTCGTGTCCAAAGATGTGCAGGTTAGGTGGATTGTCCGTGCTAAATTTGTCCCTCAATGTAACCCGAACAGGCACCGGAGTGCGGGCGATGAGGGGATTTTCACAATGACCTCCATTGCAGTGTTAATGTCAGCCTCCTTGTGACGCTAATAATTAAACTTTTAATTTTTTGTCTACTTTGGAAGGAATTTAGTTACGTGGATATTCCCAGTACAGGAACTGTTTGGGAAAACCTCAGTTTGATAGGAGGTTACGAGGGGCTTAGATCAGAGTGATTTGGAGAGAGGGAGTGAGCGGGGAAGGAACGAGGGGGGAGAGGGATTTGGAGTGAGGTTGTTATATTTTGATTTGATTTATTATTGTCGCGTGTACTGGGATACAGTGAAAAGTATTGTTTCTTGTGCGCTTACCAGACAAAGCATACCGTTCATAGAGAAGGAAAGGAGAGGGTGCAGAATGTAGTGTTACAGTCACAGCTAGGGTGTAGAGAAAGATCAACTTCATGCAAGGTAGGGGACCAAGTAGAAAGGGTCGAGAGCTTCAAGTTTTTAGGTGTCCAGATCACCAACAACCTGTCCTGGTCCCCCCCACGCCGACACTATAGTTAAGAAAGTCCCACCAACGCCTCTACTTTCTCAGAAGACAGAGGAAATTTGTCATGTCCACGACAACTCTCTCCAACTTTTACAGATGCCCCATAGAAAGCATCCTTTCTGGTTGTATCACAGCTTGGTCTGGGCTCCTGCTCTGCCCAAGACCGCAAGAAACTACAAAAGGGTCGTGAATGTAGCCCGGTCTCATCACGCAAACCAGCCTCCCATCCATTGACTCTGTCTACACTTCCCGCTACCTCGGGGGAAAAGCAGCCGGCATAATCAAGGACCCCCCCCCCACGCACCCCGGACATTCTCTCTCCCACCTTCTTCCGTCGGGAAAAAGATACAAAAGTCTGAGGTCACGTACCGACCGACTCAAGAACAGCTTCTTCCCTGCTGCTGTCAGACTTTTGAATGGACCTACCTCGCATTAAGTTGATCTTTCTCGACACCCTAGCTATGACTGTAACACTACATTCTGCACCCTCTCCTTTCCTTCTCCCCTCTGTACTCTACAAACGGTATGCTTTGTCTGTATAGCGCGCAAGAAATAATATTTTTCACTGTATCCCAGTGACAATAATAAATCAAATCAAATCAAAAAGTCTGACGGCAGCAGCAGGGAAGAAGCTGTTCTTGAGTCGGTCGGTACGTGACCTCAGACTTTTGTATCTTTTTCCCGATGGAAGATGGTGGAAGAGAGAGTGTCCGGGGTGCGTGGGGTCCTTGATTATGCTGGCTGCTTTTCCCCCGAGGCAGTGGGAAGTGTGGAAGGAGTCAATGGATGGGAGGCTGGTTTGAACCTAATTCATAGCTCCTTGAAAGTGGAGTCACGGGTGGACAGAGTGGTGAAGAAGGCATTCGGCACGCTTGGTTTCATCGGTCAGAACATTGAATACAGGAGTTGGGACGTCTTGTTGAAGTTGTACAAGACATTGGTGAGGCCACACTTGGAATACTGTGTACAGTTCTGGTCACCCTATTATAGAAAGGATATTATTAAACTAGAAAGAGCGCAGAAAAGATTTACGAGGATGCTACCGGGACTTGATGGTTTGAGTTATATGGAGAGGCTGGATCGACTGGGACTTTTTTCTCTGGAGCATAGGAGGCTGAGGGGTGATCTTATAGAGGTCTATAAAATAATGAGGGGCATAGATCAGCTAGATAGTCAATATCTTTCCCTAAAGGTAGGGGAGTCTAAATCTAGAGGGCGTAGGTTTAAGGGGAGAGATACAAAAGTGTCCAGAGGGGCAATTTTTTCACACAGAGGGTGGTGAGTGTCTGGAACGAGCTGCCAGAGGCAGTAGTAGAGGCGGGTACAATTTTGTCTTTTAAAAAGCGTTTAGATAGTTACATGGGTACGATGGGTATCGAGGGATATGGGACACAAAAACAGACAATCGGGACTTAGGGCTTCGGGGTTAAAAGAAAGGGCGGCATGGACAAGTTGTGCCAAAGGGACTGTTTCCATGCTGTAAACATCTATGACTCTATACCTGTGACCTGTGGCCTGCAATGCCACCACGTCCTCCCTCAAATAAGGAGAACAATACTGGACACAATAGATCCAGGTGTGGTCTCACCAACGCCCTGTACAATTGCAACAACACTTCTCTGCTTTTGTACCCCAGTCACCTTGGCAGGAAACACAAACATTCCACTTTCCTCAGTTATTACGTGCTGCACCCGCACATCGACTTACTGCGATTCACGAACAAATATATCCAGATCCCTCTGCCCAGAACCAGGACACCCAGATCCCTCTGCCCGGAACAAGGACACCCAAATACCTCTGCACAGAACAAGGACACCCAGATCCCTCTGCCCAGGACAAGGACACCCAGATCTCTCTGCACAGAACAAGGACACCCAGATCCCTCTGCACAGAACAAGGACACCCAGATCCCTCTGCACAGAACAAGGACACCCAGATCCCTCTGCACAGAACAAGGACACCCAGATCCCTCTGCACAGAACAAAGACACCCAGATCTCTCTGCCCAGAACAAGGACACCCAGATCCCTCTGCCCAGAACAAGGACACCCAGATCCCTCTGCCCAGAACAAGGACACCCAGATCCCTCTGCCCGGAACAAGGACACCCAGATCCCTCTTCCCAGAACAAAGACACCCAGATCTCTCTGCCCAGAACAAGGACACCCAGATCCCTCTGCCCAGAACAAGGACACCCAGATCCCTCTGCACAGAACAAGGACACCCAGATCCCTCTGCCCAGGACAAAGACACCCAGATCCCTCTGCACAGAACAAGGACACCCAGACCCCTCTTCCCAGAACAAAGACACCCAGATCCCTCTGCCCAGAACAAAGACACCCAGATCCCTCTGCACAGAACAAGGACATCCAGATCCCTCTGCCCAGAACAAAGACACCCAGATCCCCCTGCCCAGTACAAGGATACCCAGATCCCTCTGCCCGGAACAAGGACACCCAGATCCCTCTGCACAGAACAAGGACACCCAGATCCCTCTGCCCGGAACAAGGACACCCAGATCCCTCTGCACAGAACAAGGACACCCAGATCCCTCTGCACAGAACAAGTACACCCAGATCCCTCTGCCCAGAACAAAGACACCCAGATCCCTCTGCACAGAACAAGGACACCCAGATCCCTCTGCCCAGGACAAAGACACCCAGATCCCTCTGCCCAGAACAAAGACACCCAGATCCCTCTGCCCAGAACAAAGACACCCAGATCCCTCTGCCCGGAACACAGACACCCAGATCCCTCTGCCTAGAACAAGGACACCCAGATCCCTCTGCACAGAACAAGGACACCCAGATCCCTCTGCCCAGAACAAGGACACCCAGATCTCTCTGCCCAGAACAAGGACACCCAGATCCCTCTTCCCAGAACAAAGACACCCAGATCTCTCTGCCCAGAACAAGGACACCCAGATCCCTCTGCCCAGAACAAAGACACCCAGATCCCTCTGCCCAGAACAAGGACACCCAGATCCCTCTGCCCAGAACAAGGACACCCAGATCCCTCTGCCCGGAACAAGGACACCCAGATCCCTCTGCCCAGAACAAGGACACCCAGATCCCTCTGCCCGGAACAAGGACACCCAGATCCCTCTGCCCAGAACAAGGACACCCAGATCCCTCTGCCCAGAACAAGGACACCCAGATCCGTCTGCACAGAACAAGGACACCCAGATCCCTCTGCCCGGAACAAGGACACCCAGATCCCTCTGCACAGAACGAGGACACCCAGATCCCTCTGCACAGAACAAAGACACCCAGATCCCTCTGCACAGAACAAGGACACCCAGATCCCTCTGCCCAGAACACAGACACCCAGATCCCTCTGCCCAGAACAAAGACACCCAGATCCCTCTGCACAGAACAAGGACACCCAGATCCCTCTGCACAGAACAAGGACACCCAGATCCCTCTGCCCAGGACAAAGACACCCAGATCCCTCTGCACAGAACAAGGACACCCAGATCCCTCTTCCCAGAACAAAGACACCCAGATCCCTCTGCCTAGAACAAAGACACCCAGATCCCTCTGCACAGAACAAGGACATCCAGATCCCTCTGCCCAGAACAAAGACACCCAGATCCCCCTGCCCAGTACAAGGATACCCAGATCCCTCTGCCCAGAAAAAGGACACCCAGATCCCTCTTCCCAGAACAATGACACCCAGATCCCTCTGCCCAGAACAAGGACACCCAGATCCCTCTGCCCAGAACAAAGACACCCAGATCCCTCTGCCCAGAACAAGGACACCCAGATCCCTCTGCCAAGAACATAGACACCCAGATCCCTCTGCCCAGAAAAAGGACACCCAGATCCCTCTGCTCAGAACAAGGACACCTAGATCCCTCTGCCTGGACACATTTTGAATCTGCTTTCTATTTAGATAATAATTTGCCTTTCAATTTATTGGTCAAAAAAGGGCAATCTCACACTTATCCACGTTAAGTTCCATTTGCCAAATCTTGGCTCATTCTTCTAGCCTATTTATCTCCAAGCCTTATTATAGAAAGGATATTATGAAACTAGAAAGAGGTGCAGAAAAGATTTACTAGGATGCTCCTGGGACTTGATGGTTTGAGTTATAAGGAGAGGCTGGATAGACTCGGATGCTTTTCCCTGGAGATAAATGCGAGGTGATGCATTTTGGTCGATCAAATCGTGGCAGGACTTATTCAGTTAATGGTAGGGTGTTGGGGGAGAGTTACAGAACAAAGAGATCCAGGGGTACATGTTCATAGCTCCTTGAAAATGGAGTCACAGGTGGACAGAGTGGTGAAGAAGGCATTCGGCACGCTTGGTTTCATCGGTCAGAACATTGAACACAGGAGTTGGGACGTCTTGTTGAAGTTGTACAAGACATTGGTAAGGCCACACTTGGAATACTGTGTACAGTTCTGGTCACCCTATCATAGAAAGGATATTATTAAACTAGAAAGAGTGCAGAAAAGATTTACTAGGATGCTACCGGGACTTGATGGATTGAGTTATAAGGAGAGGCTGGAGAGACTGGGACTTTTTTTCCCTGGAGCGTAGGAGGCTGAGGGGTGATCTTATAGAGGTCTATAAAATAATGAGGGGCACAGATCAGCTAGATAGTCAACATCTTTTCCCAAAGGTAGGGGAGTCTCAAACTCGAGGGCATTGGTTTAAGGTGAGAGGGGAGAGATACAGAAGGGTCCAGAGGGGCAATTCTTTCACACAGAGTTTCCTCCGTGAACTCACCACCCTCTGTGTGAAAAAAATTGCCCCTCTGGACACTTTTGTATCTCTCCCCTCTCACCTTAAACCTATGCCCTCTAGTTTTAGGCTCCCCTACCTTTGGGAAAAGATGTTGACTATCTAGCTGATCTGTGCCCCTCATTATTTTATAGACCTCTATAAGATCACCCCTCAGCCTCTTACGCTCCAGAGAAAAAAGTCCTAACTACCAACTCAGTCTGCAAGTTGACCATGGCGTGGCACAGTGGGTTAGCACTGCTGCCTCACAGCGCCAGGGACCCGGGTTCAATTCCCGGCTTGGGTCACTGTCTGTGTGGAGTTTGCACGTTCTCCCCGTGTCTGCGTGGGTTTCCTCCGTGAACTCTGGTGTCCTTCCACACTCCAAAGATGTGCGGGTTAGGTGGATTGGCCGTGCTAAATTGCCCCTAAGTGTCCAAAGATGTGCGGGTTAGGTGGATTGGCCATGCTAAGTTGCCCCTTAGTGTCCAAAGATGTACAGGTTAGGTGGATTGGCCATGCTAAATTGCCCCTTAGTGTCCAAAGATGTACAGGTTAGGTGGATTGGCCGTGCTAAATTGCCCCTTAGTGTCCAAAGATGTGCGGGTTAGGTGGATTGGCCATGCTAAATTGCCCCTTAGTGTCCAAAGATGTACAGGTTAGGTGGATTGGCCATGCTAAATTGCCCCTTAGTGTCCAAAGATGTACAGGTTAGGTGGATTGGCCGTGCTAAATTGCCCCTTAGTGTCCAAAGATGTACAGGTTAGGTGGATTGGACGTGCTAAATTTCCCCCTTCATGTCCAAAGATGTGCAGGTTAGGTGGATTGGCCGTGCTAAATTGCCCCTTAGTGTCAGGGGGACTGGCTGGTGTAAATGCATGGGGTTTTGGGGATAGGGCCTGGGTGGGATTGTGATCTGTGCAGACTCGATGGGCCGAATTGCCTCCTTCTGCACTGTAGGGATCCTATGATTTTGATTTGATTTATTATTGTCACGTATATTGGGATACAGTGAAAAGTATTGTTTCCTGCGCGCTATTCAGACAAAGCATACCGTTCATAGAGAAGGAAAGGAGAGGGTGCAGAATGTAGTGTTACAGTCATAGCAAGGGTGTAGAGAAAGATCAACTTAATGCAAGGTAGGTCCATTCAAAAGTCTGACGGCAGCAGCAGGGAAGAAGCTGTTCTTGAGTCGGTCGGTACGTGACCTCAGAATTTTGTATCTTTTTCCCCGACGGAAGAAGGTGGGAGAGAGAATGTCCGGGGTGCGTGGGGGGGGGGTCCTTGATTATGCCGGCTGCTTTTCCCCGAGGCAGCGGGAAGTGTAGACAGAGTCAATGGATGGCAGGCTGGTTTGCGTGATGGATTGGGCTACATTCACCCAACCCTTTGCAGTTCCTTGCGGTCTTGGGCAGAGCAGGAGCCCAGACCAAGCTGTGAGTGGGGAAGGAATGAGTGGGGAGGGGGTTTTGGGCAGTAAGGGTGTTTGAGATGGAGGGAGATTTTGTGGAGGGGGTTTGGGAGAGAGGGGGTTATTGGGGAAGAGGGCAGTTTCAGGGGAAAAGGCTATGGAAGAGAGGGTTATGAGATTCTTTCTCCTTCCCAGGATGTAATGAAGATGGAGGAAGCTCCTTATGATTTAACGGAGTGGCAAGTTTATAATATCGCTCTTCAAGTGGCCAGTGGTCTGGTAAGTCTTCCCTGCAGGGTATGAACGACCAATGGGAATGTAACCGGCTCGAGAGGGGCTGAATGGCCTCCTCCTGTTCCTGTGTAACAGGCTGGAGAGAGAGGGGCTGAATGGCCTCCTCCTGTTCCTGTGTAATAGGCTGGAGAGAGAGGGACTGAATGGGCCTCCTCCTGTTCCTGTGTCACAGGATCGAGAGAGAGAGGGGCTGAATGGCCTCCTCCTGTTCCTGTATAACAGGCTAGAGAGAGAGAGGGGCTGAATGGCCTCCTCCTGTTCCTGTGTAACAGGCTAGAGAGAGAGAGGGGCTGAATGGGCCTCCTCCTGTTCCGAGTAACAGGATCGAGAGAGAGAGGGGCTGAATGGCCTCCTCCTGTTCCTGTCTAACAGGCCAGAGAGAGAGGGGCTGAATGGCCTGTCCCTGTATAAGTGTTGAGAGAGAAGGGCTTAATAGCCTGTTCCTGTGTGACAGCATTGAGAGAGGGGCTGAATGGCCTGTTCTGGTGTAACAGCATTGAGAGAGGGGCTGAATGGCCTCCTCCAGTTCCTGTGTAACAGGCTGGAGAGAGAGGGGCTGAATGGCCTGTTCCTGTGTAACAGCATTGAGCGAGGGGCTGAATGGCCTGTTCTGGTGGAACAGCATTGAGAGAGGGGCTGATTGGCCTGTTCTGGTGGAACAGCATTGAGAGAAAGGGCTGAATGGCCTGTTCCTGTGTAACAGCATTGAGAGTGAGGGACTGAATGGCCTCCTCCTGTTCCTGTGTAACAGTCTGGAGAGAGAGGGGCTGAATGGCCTGTTCCTGTGTAACAGCATTGAGAGAGAGGGGCTGAATGGCCTCCTCCTGTTCCTGTGTAACAGGCTGGAGAGAGAGGGGCTGAATGGCCTGTTCCTGTGTAACAGCATTGAGAGAGAGGGGCTGAATGGCCTCCTCCTGTTCCTGTGTAACAGGCTGGAGAGAGAGGGGCTGAATGGCCTGTTCCTGTGTAACAGCATTGAGAGAGAGGGGCTGAATGGCCTCCTTCTGTTCCTGTGTAACAGGCTGGAGAGAGAGGGGCTGAATGGCCTGTTCCTGTGTAACAGCATTGAGAGAGAGGGGCTGAATGGCCTCCTTCTGTTCCTGTGTAACAGCATTGAGAGAGAGGGGCTGAATGGCCTCCTCCTGTTCCTGTGTAACAGGCTGGAGAGAGAGGGGCTGAATGGCCTGTTCCTGTGTAACAGCATTGAGAGAGAGGGGCTGAATGGCCTCCTCCTGTTCCTGTGTAACAGGCTGGAGAGAGAGGGGCTGAATGGCCTGTTCCTGTGTAACAGCATTGAGAGAGAGGGGCTGAATGGCCTCCTCCTGTTCCTGTGTAACAGGCTGGAGAGAGAGGGGCTGAATGGCCTGTTCCTGTGTAACAGCATTGAGAGAGAGGGGCTGAATGGCCTCCTTCTGTTCCTGTGTAACAGCATTGAGAGAGAGGGGCTGAATGGCCTCCTCCTGTTCCTGTGTAACAGGCTGGAGAGAGAGGGGCTGAATAGCCTGTTCCTGTGTAACAGCATTGAGAGAGGGGCTGAATGGCCTGTTCTGGTGGAACAGCATTGAGAGAGGGGCTGAATGGCCTGTTCTGGTGTAACAGTATAGAGAGAAAGGGGCTGAATGGCCTGTTCCTGGGTAACAGCATTGAGAGAAAGGGGCTGAATGGCCTGTTCTGGTGTAACAGCATAGAGAGAAAGGGGCTGAATGGCCTGTTCTGGTGTAACAGCATAGAGAGAAAGTGGCTGAATGGCCTGTTCCTGTGTAACAGCTTTGAAAGAGAGGGGCTGAATGGCCTGTCCCTGTATAAGTGTTGAGAGAGAGGGGCTTAATGGCCTGTTCCTGTGTGACAGCATTGAGAGAAAGGGGCTGAATGGCCTGTTCTGGTGTAACAGTATTGAGAGAAAGGGGCTGAATGGCCTGTTCCTGGGTAACAGCATTGAGAAAGAGGGGCTGAATGGCCTCGGCCCGTCGTTCTGACGAACATCTTTCTCTCTTTGGGCAGGTTTTTCTGCAGGGGAAGGGGCTGATTCACGGGGACATTGCTGCCCGCAATGTCCTGCTCCGCGACGACTTCACGGCTCAGCTGACCGGCCTGCAAATCCCCTTCGAAATTCAGCGCACGGGCGTCATGCGCTCCCACCAGTCCGTGCCCGTCAAGTGGCAGTCGCCCGAGAGAATCATGAAGAAGCCACTAACGCCGGCATCGGATGTGTGAGCTGCCCAGGGGTGGGCGCGCGCGCGCGCGCGACTCGCAGAGAGAGGGTTACGGAACCGGGGAGAGGGAATCCCTCCGGAATCGGGGAGGGAGGCTGAGCTGCAGACAGATCGAAGGAGGGAGGCTGAGCTGCAGACAGATCAAAAGAGGGAGGCTGAGCTGCAGACAGATCGAAGGAGGGAGGCTGCAGAGATCAAAGGAGGGAGGCTGAGCTGCAGACAGATCAAAGGAGGGAGGCTGAGCTGCAGACAGGTCAAAGGAGGGAGGCTGAGCTGCAGACAGATCAAAAGAGGGAGGATGAGCTGCAGACAGATCGAAGGAGGGAGGCCGAGCTGCAGACAGATCGAAGGAGGGAGGCTGAGCTGCAGACAGATCAAAAGAGGGAGGATGCGCTGCAGACAGATCAAAGGAGGGAGGCTGAGCTGCAGACAGATCAAAAGAGGGAGGATGAGCTGCAGACAGCTCAAAGGAGGGAGGCTGAGCTGCAGACAGATCAAAAGAGGGAGGATGAGCTGCAGACAGCTCAAAGGAGGGAGGCTGAGCTGCAGACAGATCGAAGGAGGGAGGCTGAGCTGCAGACAGATCGAAGGAGGGAGGCCGAGCTGCAGACAGATCGAAGGAGGGAGGCCGACCTGCAGACGGATCGAAGTTGGCAGAATGGGAGAGGGGGGAGGAATGTGGGTGGGGAGGGGGGGGGGGGGAACGGATGCGGAGTTACTGAAGGCATGGATGAGCACGAGTGTCGGTGGGGGGGCGACATTATGGACTCACCCAGGCGAGCGGTGTCGGTGATCTTGCGGATAGGAGGTCCGGTGATTGGAATCTCGAGTGGTGAGACCACATTGAACTCCTGCCTGGGGGATGCTGGTCCGTCGTTCGGGAACGGGGGAAATGGACGAATTTGGGGGGGGGGGCGGGGCAGGCAGGCCACGTGACACCTCCTGCTGCAACGCCATTGAGCGAATACCAAAGCCAACCCTCCTAAGCTCCTGCAATGTGACTCAATCTTGGGTTTTTGTGATTGGATGTTCATCGTAGACTAATGGTCTCCTTGCTTCTGCAGATGGTCGTTTGGGGTGCTGCTGTTTGAGATTGTGACATTGGGTAAGGATGGTTAACTCAACAACCCCTAGGAACCCAGTTATACCCAATCCAAACCCTGTCCCTCCCTCCGTTTGTCTCCCCCCCTCCCTCTCTCTGTCTCTCACTCCCTCTCTCTCCCCCTCGTGATGTCGTGGCACAGTAGTTAGCACTGCTGCCTCGCTGCGCCAGGGACCAATGCCTGCGTAGAGTTTGCACATCCTCCCCGTGTCTGCGTGGGTTTCCTCCAGGTGCTCCGGTTTCCTCCCACACTCTAAAGATGTGTAGGTTAGGTGGATTGGCCATTCTAAATTGTCCCTTAGTGTCCAAAGAACTGCAGGTTCGGTGGATTGGCCATGCTAAATTGCCCCATAGTGTCCAAAGATGTACAGGTTAGGTGGATTGGCCATGCTAAATTCTCCCTCAGTGTCCAAAGATGTGCAGGTTAGGTGCATTGACCATGCTAAATTGCCCCCTTAAGTGTCGAAAGATGTGTAGGTTAGGTGGATTGGCCATGCTAAATTCTCCCTCAGTGTCCAAAGATGTGCAGGTTGGGTGGATTGGCCATGCTAAATTCTCCCTCAGTGTCCAAAGATGTGCAGGTTAGGTGGATTGGCCATGCTAAATTCTCCCTCAGTGTCCAAAGATGTGCAGGTTAGGTGGATTGGCTATGCTAAATTGCCCTTTACTGTCCAAAGATGTACAGGTTAGGTGGATTGGCTATGCTAAATTCTCCCTCAGTGTCCAAAGATGTGCAGGTTGGGTGGATTGGCCATGCTAAATTCCCTCTTAGTGTCCAAAGATGTGCAGGTTGGGTGGATTGGCCATGCTAAATTCTCCCTGAGTGTCCAAAGATGTGCAGGTTAGGTGGATTGGCTATGCTAAATTCTCCCTCAGTGTCCAAAGATGTGCAGGTTAGGTGGATTGGGCCATGCTAAATTGCCCCTTAGTGTCCAAAGATGTACAGGTTAGGTGGATTGGCTATGCTAAACTACCCCTTAGTGTCCAAAGATGTAGAGGTTAGGTGGATTGGCTGTGGTAAATTGCCCCTTAGTGTCCAAAGATGTGCAGGTTAGGTGGATTGACCATGCTAAATTGTCCCTTAGTGCCCAAAGATGTGTAGGTTAGGTGGATTGGCTATGCTAAACTGCCCCTTAGTATCCAAAGATGTGCAGGTTAGGTGGATTGGCCATGCTAAATTGTCCCCTTAGTGTCCAAAGATGTGTAGGTGAGGTGGATTGGCTATGCTAAATTGCCCCATAGTGTCCAAAGATGTACAGGTTAGGTGGATTGGGCCATGCTAAATTGCCCCTTAGTGTCCAAAGATGTACAGGTTAGGTGGATTGGCTATGCTAAACTACCCCTTAGTGTCCAAAGATGTAGAGGTTAGGTGGATTGGCTGTGGTAAATTGCCCCTTAGTGTCCAAAGATGTGCAGGTTAGGTGGATTGACCATGCTAAATTGTCCCTTAGTGTCCAAAGATGTGTAGGTTAGGTGGATTGGCCATGCTAAACTGCCCCATAGTGTCCAAAGATGTACAGGTTAGGTGGATTGGCCATGCTAAATTGTCCCTTAGTGTCCAAAGATGTGCAGGTTAGGTGGATTGGCTATGCTAAATTCTCCCTCAGTGTCCAAAGATGTACAGGTTAGGTGGATTGGCTATGCTAAACTACCCCTTAGTGTCCAAAGATGTAGAGGTTAGGTGGATTGACCATGCTAAATTGTCCCTTAGTGCCCAAAGATGTGTAGGTTAGGTGGATTGGCTATGCTAAACTGCCCCTTAGTATCCAAAGATGTGCAGGTTAGGTGTATTGGCCATGCTAAATTGTCCCCTTAGTGTCCAAAGATGTGTAGGTGAGGTGGATTGGCCATGCTAAATTGCCCCTTAGTGTCCAAAGATGTACAGGTTAGGTGGATTGGCCATGCTAAACTACCCCTTAGTGTCCAAAGATGTAGAGGTTAGGTGGATTGGCTGTGGTAAATTGCCCCTTAGTGTCCAAAGATGTGCAGGTTAGGTGGATTGACCATGCTAAATTGTCCCTTAGTGCCCAAAGATGTGTAGGTTAGGTGGATTGGCTATGCTAAACTGCCCCTTAGTATCCAAAGATGTGCAGGTTAGGTGGATTGGCCATGCTAAATTGTCCCCTTAGTGTCCAAAGATGTGTAGGTGAGGTGGATTGGCCATGCTAAATTGCCCCATAGTGTCCAAAGATGTACAGGTTAGGTGGATTGGCTATGCTAAATTGCCCCTTACTGTCCAAAGATGTACAGGTTAGGTGGATTGGCCATGCTAAACTACCCCTTAGTGTCCAAAGATGTAGAGGTTAGGTGGATTGACCATGCTAAATTGTCCCTTAGTGTCCAAAGATGTGTAGGTTAGGTGGATTGGCCATGCTAAACTGCCCCATAGTGTCCAAAGATGTAGAGGTTAGGTGGATTGGCTGTGGTAAATTGCCCCTTAGTGTCCAAAGATGTGTAGGTGAGGTGGATTGGCCATGCTAAATTGCCCCTTAGCGTCCAAAGGTGTGTAGGTTAGATGGATTGGCTATGCTAAATTGCCCCTTAGTATCTCTCTCTCTCTGTCTTTGTCTGTCTCTGTGTGTCTCCCTCTCTGTCTCATGCTCTCTCTGTGTGTTGCATGCTCTCTCTGCCTCTCCCTCTTTGTCTCTCAGTACATATTCAGCATTGAAAGTCAACTCGGAACCTCCAGTCTATCTCCAATTCATTCATTCACTGGAATGTGTTGGTATCTCTCTGGCCGGATCCATCTTTATTCCCATTCCTAATTGCCCCCCCCCCCTTGAGAAGGGTGGTGGGCAAGTCGTCATCTTGAACCCGCTGCGGCCCCCATGTTGGCGTAGGTACATGCACGGCGCTGTTAGGGAGGGAGTTCCAGGATTCAGACCCCTGAAGGAACGGCCGGTGTGTTTCCAAGTCGGGGATGGTGTGAGGGGCTCGGAGGGGGGAACTTGCAGGCGGTGGGTGTTCCCCCCATGTGTCTGCTGCTCCTTGTCCTTCTAGATGGTAGAGGTGGCGGGTTTGGAAGGTGCTGTCGAAGGAGCCTTGGCGAGTCGCTGCGGTGCATCTTGTAGACGGTACACACGGCTGCCGCTGTGCGTCGGGGGGTGGAGGGAGCGAATAGGTTCACAAGGGGGTTCACCCTACCTGTCGGGTGAGGGTATGGGTCCACTCCAGACATAAAGACCCTGACTTGAAGCTCCCCTCCACAGCCCAGGGAGAGAGAGAGAAGTGGGGGGGAAGAGAGAGAGAGAGAAGGAAGGAGGGGGAGGGGGGGGGGGGAGGGGGGAAGAGAGAGAGGGAAGGAGAGGAAGAGGGGAGAGAGGAGAGGGAGTGAGGAGGGAAGACAGGAGAGGGAGAGAGAGGAGAGGGAGTTGACTCTGTCCTATCGGGGTAGCAGGAACCATTTTTCAATAACTGCCGGTTGATAATTTGAGATTCAGATTTTACCAGTTACACTTCACCAATTCTCTCTCTCTGTCCCCTCTCCCTCTCTGTCCCCCCCCTCTACCCCCTCGTCACCCCCTCTCTCTCTGTCCCCCCTCTCTCGCTCTGTCCCCCCCTCTCGCTGTCCTCCCCCCCCTCGCTGTCCTCCCCCCCTCTCTGTCCCCCTCCCTCTCTCTCTCTGTCCCCCCTCTCTCTCTCTGCCCCCCCTCCCTCTCTCTCCCTGTCCCCCCCCCCCCTCTCTCTCTCTGTGTCCCACCTCTCTCTCTCTCTGCTCCCCCTCTCTCTCTCTCTGTCCCCCCTCTCTCTCTCTCTCTGCCCCCCCTCTCTCTCTCTCTCTGCTCCCCCCTCCTCTCTCTGCCCCCCTCTCTCTCTCTCTCTCTGTCCCCCCCTCTCTCTCTCTCTGCCCCCCCTCTCTCTCTCTGCTCCCCCCTCTCTCTCTCTGCCCCCCTCTCTCTCTCTGTCCCCCCCTCTCTCTCTCTCTGTCCCCCCTCTCTCTCTCTCTGTCCCTCTCTCTCTCTCTCTCTGCCCCCCCCCTCTCTCTCTCTCTGCTCCCCGCCTCTCTCTCTCTGTCCCCCTCTCTCTCTCACTGTCCCCCCTCTCTCTGCTCCCCTCTCTCTCTCTGCTCCCCGCCTCTCTCTCTCTGCTCCCCGCCACTCTCTCTCTGTCCCCCTCTCTCTCTCTGTCCCCCCTCTCTCTGCTCCCCTCGCTCTCTCTGCTCCCCGCCTCTCTCTCTCTGTCTCCCTCCCTCTCTCTCTGTGCCCCCCTCTCTCTCTCTCTGTGCCCCCCTCTCTCTCTCTCTGTCCCCCCCTCTCTCTCTCTGTCCCCCCCCTCTCTCTCTCTCTGTGCCCCCCTCTCTCTCTCTCTGTCCCCCCCTCTCTCTCTCTGTCCCCCCCCTCTCTCTCTCTGTCCCCCCTCTCTCTCTCTCTGTCCCCCCTCTCTCTCTCTGTCCCCCCTCTCTCTCTCTCTGTCCCCCCTCTCTCTCTCTCTGTCCCCCCTCTCTCTCTCTGCTCCCCTCTCTCTCGCTGCTCCCCTCTCTCTCTCTCTGTCCCCCCCCCTCTCTCTCTGTCCCCCCCTCTCTCTCTCTCTGTCCCCCCTCTCTCTCTCTGTCCCCCCTCCGCCTCCCTCTCTCTGCTCCCCTCTCTCTCTCTGCTCCCCCGCCTCTCTCTCTGTCTCCCCTCCTTCTCTCTCTGTCCCCCTCTCTCTCTGTCCCCCCTCTCTCTCTCTGCTCCCTCTCTCTCTCTCTCTGTCCCCCCCCCCCTCTCTCTCTGTCCCCCCTCCCCCTCTCTGTCCCCCTCCCCCTCTCTCTCTGTCCCCCTCCCCTCCCTCTCTCTGTCCCCCCCCCCTCCCTGTCCCCCCCCCTCCCCCTCTCTGTCCCCCCCCCCTCTCTCTCTCTGTCCCCCCTCCCCCCCTCTCTCTCTGTCCCCCCCCCTCTCTCTCTCTGTCCCCCCCTCCCCCCCCCCTCCCCCTCTCTCTCTCCCCCTCTCTCTCTGCCCCCCCTCCCTCTCTCTCTGCCCCCCCCTCCCTCTCTCTCTGCCCCCCCCTCCCTCTCTCTCTGCCCCCCCCTCTCTCTCTCTCTGTCCTCTCTCTCTCTCTCTCTGTCCCCCCTCTCTCTCTCTGTCCCCCTCTCTCTGTCTCTGCTCCCCTCTCTCTCTCCGCACCCCCCCCCCCCCTCTCTCTCTCTCCAGGTTCCCCACCGTACCCGGACCTTCCTGTGAGCAGTGTGCTGCAGTATCTGCAGCGGGGACACCGAATGGCCCAGCCTGCCATGTGTCAGGCGCCGCTGTAAGTACCGGCGTTGAGTTTGAGAGTCACAGAGGTTTACAGCAGGGAAACAGGCCCTTCGGCCCAACCTGTCCATGCCGCCCTTTTTTTTTTAAAGCCCTAAGCTAATCCCAGTTGCCCGCATTTGTCCCATATCCCCCCATCGTACCCACGTAACTATCTAAATGCTTTTTTAAAAGACAAAATTGTACCCGCCTCTACTACTGCCTCTGGCAGCTCGTTCCAGACACTCACCGCCCTCTGTGTGTGAAAAAATTGCCCCTCTGGACCCTTCTGTATCTCTCCCCTTAAACGGTAGGGCGGCACAGTGGGTTAGCACTGCTGCTTCACAGCTCCAGGGACCTGGGTTCGATTCCCGGATCGGGTCACTGTCTGTGCACATTCTCCTCGTGTCTGCGTGGGTTTCCTCCGGGTGCTCCGGTTTGCTCCCACAGTCCAAAGATGTGCGGGTTAGGTTGATTGGCCGTGCTAAAATTGCCCCTTCGTGTCCTGGGATGCGTGGATTAGTGGGTAAAATATGTAGGGATATGGGGGTGGGATTGTGGTCGGTGCAGACTCGATGGGCCGAATGGCCTCTTTCTGTACTGAAGGGTTTCTATGATTAAACCTATGCCCTCTAGTT
>NW_027591930.1:0-68573 GCF_964213995.1 Mustelus asterias | reverse complement strand
CTCACTGTAAACACTCTGATATATCCCACACCCCTCACTGTAAACACTCTGATATATCCACACCCCTCACTGTAACACTCTGATATATCCCACACCCCTCACTGTAACACTCTGATATACCCCCTTACCCCTCACTGTAACACTCTGATATAGCCCACACCCCTCACTGTAACACTCTGATATACCCCACACCCCTCACTGTAACACTCTGATATATCCCACACCCCTCACTGTAACACTCTGTTATATCCCACACCCCTCACTGTAACACTCTGATATACCCCACACCCCTCACTGTAACACTCTGATATATCCCACACCCCTCACTGTAACACTCTGATATATCCCACACCCCTCACTGTAACACTCTGATATATCCCACACCCCTCACTGTAACACTCTGATATATCCCCACACCCCTCACTGTAACACTCTGAGATATCCCACACCCCTCACTGTAACACTCTGATATATCCCACACCCCTCACTGTAACACTCTGATATATCCCACACCCCTCACTGTAACACTCTGATATATCCCACACCCCTCACTGTAACACTCTGATATACACACACCCCTCACTGTAACACTCTGATATATCCCACACCCCTCACTGTAACACTCTGATATATCCCACACCCCTCACTGTAACACTCTGATATATCCCACACCCCTCACTGTAGCACTCTGATATACCCCACACCCCTCACTGTAACACTCTGATATATCCCACACCCCTCACTGTAACACTCTGATATATCCCACACCCCTCACTGTAACACTCTGATATACCCACACCCCTCACTGTAACACTCTGATATATCCCACACCCCTCACTGTAACACTCTGATATACCCACACCCCTCACTGTAACACTCTGATATACCCCACACCCCTCACTGTAACACTCTGATATATCCCACACCCCTCACTGTAACACTCTGATATATCCCACACCCCTCACTGTAACACTTAACACACTGATATATCCCACACCCCTCACTGTAACACTCTGATATATTCACACCCCTCTGTAACACTCTGACACACCCCTCACTGTAACACTCTGATATATCCACACCCCTCACTGTAACACTCTGATATATCCCACACCCCTCACTGTAGCACTCTGATATACCCCACACCCCTCACTGTAACACTCTGATATATCCCACACCCCTCACTGTAACACTCTGATATATCCCACACCCCTCACTGTAACACTCTGATATATCCCACACCCCTCACTGTAACACTCTGATATATCCCACACCCCTCACTGTAGCACTCTGATATACCCCACACCCCTCACTGTAACACTCTGATATACCCACACCCCTCACTGTAACACTCTGATATATCCCACACCCCTCACTGTAACACTGATATACCCCACACCCCTCACTGTAACACTCTGATATATCCCACACCCCTCACTGTAACACTCTGATATACCCCACACCCCTCACTGTAACACTCTGATATATCCCACACCCCTCACTGTAACACTGATATACCCCACACCCCTCACTGTAACACTCTGATATATCCCACACCCCTCACTGTAACACTCTGATATATCCCACACCCCTCACTGTAGCACTCTGATATACCCCACGCCCCTCACTGTAACACTCTGATATATCCCACACCCCTCACTGTAACACTGATATACCCCACACCCCTCACTGTAACACTCTGATATATCCCACACCCCTCACTGTAACACTCTGATATATCCCACACCCCTCACTGTAACACTCTGATATATCCCACACCCCTCACTGTAACACTCTGATATATCCCACACCCCTCACTGTAGCACTCTGATATACCCCACACCCCTCACTGTAACACTCTGATATATCCCACACCCCTCACTGTAACACTGATATACCCCACACCCCTCACTGTAACACTCTGATATATCCAACACCCCTCACTGTAACACTCTGATATATCCCACACCCCTCACTGTAGCACTCTGATATACCCCACACCCCTCACTGTAACACTCTGATATATCCCACACCCCTCACTGTAACACTCTGATATATCCCACACCCCTCACTGTAACACTCTGATATATCCCACACCCCTCACTGTAACACTCTGATATATCCCACACCCCTCACTGTAGCACTCTGATATACCCCACACCCCTCACTGTAACACTCTGATATACCCCACACCCCTCACTGTAACACTCTGATATATCCCACACCCCTCACTGTAACACTCTGATATACCCCACACCCCTCACTGTAACACTCTGATATATCCCACACCCCTCACTGTAACACTCTGATATACCCCACACCCCTCACTGTAACACTCTGATATATCCCACACCCCTCACTGTAACACTGATATACCCCACATCCCTCACTGTAACACTCTGATATATCCCACACTCCTCACTGTAACACTCTGATATATCCCACACCCCTCACTGTAGCACTGATATACCCCACACCCCTCACTGTAACACTCTGATATACCCCACACCCCTCACTGTAACACTCTGATATATCCCACACCCCTCACTGTAACACTCTGATATATCCCACACCCCTCACTGTAACACTCTGATATATCCCACACCCCTCACTGTAACACTCTGATATCCCCCACACCCCTCACTGTAACACTCTGATATACCCCACACCCTTCACTGTAACACACTGATATTCACCACACCCCTCACTGTAACACTCTGATATACCCCACACCCCTCACTGTAACACACTGATATATCCCACACCCCTCACTGTAACACTCTGATATATCCCACACCCCTCACTGTAACACTCTGATATACCCCACACCCCTCACTGTAACACTCTGATATACCCCACACCCCTCACTGTAACACTCTGATATACCCCACACCCCTCACTGTAACACTCTGATATACCCCACACCCTTCACTGTAACACACTGATATTCACCACACCCCTCACTGTAACACTCTGATATACCCCACACCCCTCACTGTAACACACTGATATATCCCACACCCCTCACTGTAACACTCTGATATATCCCACACCCCTCACTGTAACACTCTGATATACCCCACACCCCTCACTGTAACACTCTGATATACCCCACACCCCTCACTGTAACACTCTGATATATCCCACACCCCTCACTGTAACACTCTGATATATCCCACACCCCTCACTGTAACACTCTGATATACCCCACACCCCTCACTGTAACACTCTGACATACCCCACACCCTTCACTGTAACACACTGATATTCACCACACCCCTCACTGTAACACTCTGATATATCCCACACCCCTCACTGTAACACTCTGATATATCCCACACCCCTCACTGTAACACTCTGATATACCCCACACCCCTCACTGTAACACTCTGATATATCCCACACCCCTCACTGTAACACTCTGATATATCCCACACCCCTCACTGTAACACTCTGATATACCCCACACCCCTCACTGTAACACTCTGACATACCCCACACCCTTCACTGTAACACACTGATATATCCCACACCCCTCACTGTAACACTCTGATATACCCCACACCCCTCACTGTAACACACTGATATATCCCACACCCCTCACTGTAACACTCTGATATATCCCTCACCCCTCACTGTAACACTCTGATATATCCCACACCCCTCACTGTAACACACTGATATATCCCACACCCCTCACTGTAACACTCTGATATATCCCACACCCCTCACTGTCACACTCTGATATACCCCACACGTCTCACTGTAACACACTGATATATCCCACACCGCTCACTGTAACACTCTGATATACCCCACACCCCTCACTGTAACACTCTGATATACCCCACACCCCTCACTGTAACACTCTGATATATCCCACACCCCTCACTGTAACACTCTGATATACCCCACACCCCTCACTGTAACACTCTGATATATCCCACACCCGTCACTGTAACACTCTGATATACCCCACACCCCTCACTGTAACACTCTGATATACCCCACACCCCTTCACTGTAACACTCTGATATATCCCACACCCCTCACTGTAACACTCTGATATACCCCACACCCCTCACTGTAACACTCTGATATACCCCACACCCCTCACTGTAACACACTGATATACCCCACACCCCCTCACTGTAACACTCTGATATATCCCACACCCCTCACTGTAACACTCTGATATATCCCACACCCCTCACTGTAACACTCTGATATATCCCACACCCCTCACTGTAACACTCTGATATATCCCACACCCCTCACTGTAACACTCTGATATACCCCACACCCCTCACTGTAACACTCTGATATACCCCACACCCCTCACTGTAACACTCTGATATATCCCACACCCCTCACTGTAACACTCTGATATACCCCACACCCCTCACTGTAACACTCTGATATATCCCACACCCCTCACTGTAACACTCTGATATATCCCACACCCCTCACTGTAGCACTCTGATATACCCCACACCCCTCACTGTAACACTCTGATATATCCCACACCCCTCACTGTAACACTGATATACCCCACACCCCTCACTGTAACACTCTGATATATCCCACACCCCTCACTGTAACACTCTGATATATCCCACACCCCTCACTGGAGCACTCTGATATACCCCACACCCCTCACTGTAACACTCTGATATATCCCACACCCCTCACTGTAACACTCTGATATATCCCACACCCCTCACTGTAACACTCTGATATACACCACACCCCTCACTGTAACACTCTGATATATCCCACACCCCTCACTGTAACACTCTGATATATCCCACACCCCTCACTGTAACACTCTGATATATCCCACACCCCTCACTGTAGCACTCTGATATACCCCACACCCCTCACTGTAACACTCTGATATATCCCACACCCCTCACTGTAACACTCTGATATATCCCACACCCCTCACTGTAACACTCTGATATACCCCACACCCCTCACTGTAACACTCTGATATATCCCACACCCCTCACTGTAACACTCTGATATACCCCACACCCCTCACTGTAACACTCTGATATACCCCACACCCCTCACTTTAACACTCTGATATATCCCACACCCCTCACTGTAACACTCTGATATATCCCACACCCCTCACTGTAACACTCTGATATATTTCACACCGCTCACTGTAACACACTGATATATCCCACACCCCTCACTGTAACACTCTGATATATTCACACCCCTCACTGTAACACTCTGATATATCCCACACCCCTCACTGTAACACTCTGATATATCCAACACCCCTCACTGTAACACTCTGATATATCCCACACCCCTCACTGTAGCACTCTGATATACCCCACACCCCTCACTGTAACACTCTGATATATCCCACACCCCTCACTGTAACACTCTGATATACCCCACACCCCTCACTGTAACACTCTGATATATCCCACACCCCTCACTGTAACACTCTGATATATCCCACACCCCTCACTGTAGCACTCTGATATACCCCACGCCCCTCACTGTAACACTCTGATATATCCCACACCCCTCACTGTAACACTGATATACCCCACACCCCTCACTGTAACACTCTGATATATCCCACACCCCTCACTGTAACACTCTGATATATCCCACACCCCTCACTGTAACACTCTGATATATCCCACACCCCTCACTGTAACACTCTGATATATCCCACACCCCTCACTGTAGCACTCTGATATACCCCACACCCCTCACTGTAACACTCTGATATATCCCACACCCCTCACTGTAACACTGATATACCCCACACCCCTCACTGTAACACTCTGATATATCCAACACCCCTCACTGTAACACTCTGATATATCCCACACCCCTCACTGTAGCACTCTGATATACCCCACACCCCTCACTGTAACACTCTGATATATCCCACACCCCTCACTGTAACACTCTGATATATCCCACACCCCTCACTGTAACACTCTGATATATCCCACACCCCTCACTGTAACACTCTGATATATCCCACACCCCTCACTGTAGCACTCTGATATACCCCACACCCCTCACTGTAACACTCTGATATACCCCACACCCCTCACTGTAACACTCTGATATATCCCACACCCCTCACTGTAACACTCTGATATACCCCACACCCCTCACTGTAACACTCTGATATATCCCACACCCCTCACTGTAACACTCTGATATACCCCACACCCCTCACTGTAACACTCTGATATATCCCACACCCCTCACTGTAACACTGATATACCCCACATCCCTCACTGTAACACTCTGATATATCCCACACTCCTCACTGTAACACTCTGATATATCCCACACCCCTCACAGTAGCACTGATATACCCCACACCCCTCACTGTAACACTCTGATATACCCCACACCCCTCACTGTAACACTCTGATATATCCCACACCCCTCACTGTAACACTCTGATATATCCCACACCCCTCACTGTAACACTCTGATATCCCCCACACCCCTCACTGTAACACTCTGATATACCCCACACCCTTCACTGTAACACACTGATATTCACCACACCCCTCACTGTAACACTCTGATATACCCCACACCCCTCACTGTAACACACTGATATATCCCACACCCCTCACTGTAACACTCTGATATATCCCACACCCCTCACTGTAACACTCTGATATACCCCACACCCCTCACTGTAACACTCTGATATACCCCACACCCCTCACTGTAACACTCTGATATACCCCACACCCCTCACTGTAACACTCTGATATACCCCACACCCTTCACTGTAACACACTGATATTCACCACACCCCTCACTGTAACACTCTGATATACCCCACACCCCTCACTGTAACACACTGATATATCCCACACCCCTCACTGTAACACTCTGATATATCCCACACCCCTCACTGTAACACTCTGATATACCCCACACCCCTCACTGTAACACTCTGATATACCCCACACCCCTCACTGTAACACTCTGATATATCCCACACCCCTCACTGTAACACTCTGATATATCCCACACCCCTCACTGTAACACTCTGATATACCCCACACCCCTCACTGTAACACTCTGACATACCCCACACCCTTCACTGTAACACACTGATATTCACCACACCCCTCACTGTAACACTCTGATATATCCCACACCCCTCACTGTAACACTCTGATATATCCCACACCCCTCACTGTAACACTCTGATATACCCCACACCCCTCACTGTAACACTCTGATATATCCCACACCCCTCACTGTAACACTCTGATATATCCCACACCCCTCACTGTAACACTCTGATATACCCCACACCCCTCACTGTAACACTCTGACATACCCCACACCCTTCACTGTAACACACTGATATATCCCACACCCCTCACTGTAACACTCTGATATACCCCACACCCCTCACTGTAACACACTGATATATCCCACACCCCTCACTGTAACACTCTGATATATCCCTCACCCCTCACTGTAACACTCTGATATATCCCACACCCCTCACTGTAACACACTGATATATCCCACACCCCTCACTGTAACACTCTGATATATCCCACACCCCTCACTGTCACACTCTGATATACCCCACACGTCTCACTGTAACACACTGATATATCCCACACCGCTCACTGTAACACTCTGATATACCCCACACCCCTCACTGTAACACTCTGATATACCCCACACCCCTCACTGTAACACTCTGATATATCCCACACCCCTCACTGTAACACTCTGATATACCCCACACCCCTCACTGTAACACTCTGATATATCCCACACCCGTCACTGTAACACTCTGATATACCCCACACCCCTCACTGTAACACTCTGATATACCCCACACCCCTTCACTGTAACACTCTGATATATCCCACACCCCTCACTGTAACACTCTGATATACCCCACACCCCTCACTGTAACACTCTGATATACCCCACACCCCTCACTGTAACACACTGATATACCCCACACCCCCTCACTGTAACACTCTGATATATCCCACACCCCTCACTGTAACACTCTGATATATCCCACACCCCTCACTGTAACACTCTGATATATCCCACACCCCTCACTGTAACACTCTGATATATCCCACACCCCTCACTGTAACACTCTGATATATCCCACACCCCTCACTGTAACACACTGATATATCCCACACCCCTCACTGTAACACTCTGATATATCCCACACCCCTCACTGTAACACACTGATATATCCCACACCCCTCACTGTAACACTCTGATATATCCCACACCCCTCACTGTAACACTCTGATATATCCCACACCCCTCACTGTAACACTCTGATATACCCCACACCCCTCACTGTAACACTCTGATATACCCCACACCCCTCACTGTAACACTCTGATATATCCCACACCCCTCACTGTAACACTCTGATATACCCCACACCCCTCACTGTAACACTCTGATATATCCCACACCCCTCACTGTAACACTCTGATATATCCCACACCCCTCACTGTAGCACTCTGATATACCCCACACCCCTCACTGTAACACTCTGATATATCCCACACCCCTCACTGTAACACTGATATACCCCACACCCCTCACTGTAACACTCTGATATATCCCACACCCCTCACTGTAACACTCTGATATATCCGACACCCCTCACTGTAACACTCTGATATATCCCACACCCCTCACTGTAACACTCTGATATATCCCACACCCCTCACTGTAACACTCTGATATATCCCACACCCCTCACTGTAACACTCTGATATATCCCACACCCCTCACTGTAACACTCTGATATATCCCACACCCCTCACTGTAACACTCTGATATATCCCACACCCCTCACTGTAGCACTCTGATATACCCCACACCCCTCACTGTAACACTCTGATATACCCCACACCCCTCACTGTAACACTCTGATATATCCCACACCCCTCACTGTAACACTCTGATATACCCCACACCCCTCACTGTAACACTCTGATATATCCCACACCCCTCACTGTAACACTCTGATATATCCCACACCCCTCACTGTAACACTCTGATATATCCCACACCCCTCACTGTAACACTCTGATATATCCCACACCCCTCACTGTAACACTCTGATATATCCCACACCCCTCACTGTAACACTCTGATATACCCCTTACCCCTCACTGTAACACTCTGATATAGCCCACACCCCTCACTGTAACACTCTGATATACCCCACACCCCTCACTGTAACACTCTGATATATCCCACACACCTCACTGTAACACTCTGTTATATCCCACACCCCTCACTGTAACACTCTGATATACCCCACACCCCTCACTGTAACACTCTGATATATCCCACACCCCTCACTGTAACACTCTGATATATCCCACACCCCTCACTGTAACACTCTGATATATCCCACACCCCTCACTGTAGCACTCTGATATACCCCACACCCCTCACTGTAACACTCTGAGATATCCCACACCCCTCACTGTAACACTCTGATATATCCCACACCCCTCACTGTAACACTCTGATATATCCCACACCCCTCACTGTAACACTCTGATAAATCCCACACCCCTCACTGTAGCACTCTGATATACCCCACACCCCTCACTGTAACATTCTGATATACCCCACACCCCTCACTGTAACACTCTGATATATCCCACACCCCTCACTGTAACACTGATATACCCCACACCCCTCACTGTAACACTCTGATATATCCCACACCCCTCACTGTAACACTCTGATATACCCCACACCCCTCACTGTAACACTCTGATATATCCCACACCCCTCACTGTAACACTCTGATATATCCCACACCCCTCACTGGAGCACTCTGATATACCCCACACCCCTCACTGTAACACTGATATATCCCACACCCCTCACTGTAACACTGATATACCCCACACCCCTCACTGTAACACTCTGATATATCCCACACCCCTCACTGTAACACTCTGATATATCCCACACCCCTCACTGTAACACTCTGATATATCCCACACCCCTCACTGTAACACTCTGATATATCCCACACCCCTCACTGTAACACTCTGATATATCCCACACCCCTCACTGTAGCACTCTGATATACCCCACACCCCTCACTGTAACACTCTGATATATCCCACACCCCTCACTGTAACACTGATATACCCCACACCCCTCACTGTAAGACTCTGATATATCCCACACCCCTCACTGTAACACTCTGATATATCCCACACCCCTCACTGTAACACTCTGATATACCCCACACCCCTCACTGTAACACTCTGATATATCCCACACCCCTCACTGTAACACTCTGATATATCCCACACCCCTCACTGTAACACTCTGATATATCCCACACCCCTCACTGTAGCACTCTGATATACACCACACCCCTCACTGTAACACTCTGATATATCCCACACCCCTCACTGTAACACTCTGATATATCCCACACCCCTCACTGTAACACTCTGATATATCCCACACCCCTCACTGTAACACTCTGATATATCCCACACCCCTCACTGTAGCACTCTGATATACCCCACACCCCTCACTGTCACACTCTGATATACCCCACACCCCTCACTGTAACACTCTGATATATCCCACACCCCTCACTGTAACACTCTGATATACCCCACACCCCTCACTGTAACACTCTGATATATCCCACACCCCTCACTGTAACACTCTGATATACCCCACACCCCTCACTGTAACACTCTGATATATCCCACACCCCTCACTGTAACACTCTGATATATCCCACACCCCTCACTGTAACACTCTGATATACCCCTTACCCCTCACTGTAACACTCTGATATACCCCACACCCCTCACTGTAACACTCTGATATACCCCACACCCCTCACTGTAACACTCTGATATATCCCACACCCCTCACTGTAACACTGATATACCCCACACCCCTCACTGTAACACTCTGATATACCCCACACCCCTCACTGTAACACTCTGATATACCCCACACCCCTCACTGTAACACTCTGATATATCCCACACTCCTCACTGTAACACTGATATACCCCACACCCCTCACTGTAACACTCTGATATATCCCACACCCCTCACTGTAACACTCTGATATATCCCACACCCCTCACTGTAACACTGATATACCCCACACCCCTCACTGTAACACTCTGATATACCCCACACCCCTCACTGTAACACTCTGATATACCCCACACCCCTCACTGTAACACTCTGATATACCCCACACCCTTCACTGTAACACACTGATATTCACCACACCCCTCACTGTAACACTCTGATATATCCCACACCCCTCACTGTAACACTCTGATATATCCCACACCCCTCACTGTAAGACTCTGAAACACCCCACACCCCTCACTGTAACACTCTGATATACCCCACACCCCTCACTGTAACACTCTGATATATCCCACACCCCTCACTGTAACACTCTGATATATCCCACACCCCTCACTGTAACACTCTGATATACCCCACACCCCTCACTGTAACACTCTGACATACCCCACACCCTTCACTGTAACACACTGATATTCACCACACCCCTCACTGTAACACTCTGATATATCCCACACCCCTCACTGTAACACTCTGATATATCCCACACCCCTCACTGTAACACTCTGATATACCCCACACCCCTCACTGTAACACTCTGATATATCCCACACCCCTCACTGTAACACTCTGATATATCCCACACCCCTCACTGTAACACTCTGATATACCCCACACCCCTCACTGTAAAACTCTGACATACCCCACACCCTTCACTGTAACACACTGATATATCCCACACCCCTCACTGTAACACTCTGATATACCCCACACCCCTCACTGTAACACACTGATATATCCCACACCCCTCACTGTAACACTCTGATATATCCCTCACCCCTCACTGTAACACTCTGATATATCCCACACCCCTCACTGTAACACACTGATATATCCCACACCCCTCACTGTAACACTCTGATATATCCCACACCCCTCACTGTCACACTCTGATATACCCCACACGCCTCACTGTAACACACTGATATATCCCACACCGCTCACTGTAACACTCTGATATACCCCACACCCCTCACTGTAACACTCTGATATACCCCACACCCCTCACTGTAACACTCTGATATATCCCACACCCCTCACTGTAACACTCTGATATACCCCACACCCCTCACTGTAACACTCTGATATATCCCACACCCCTCACTGTAACACTCTGATATACCCCACACCCCTCACTGTAACACTCTGATATACCCCACACCTCTTCACTGTAACACTCTGATATATCCCACACCCCTCACTGTAACACTCTGATATACCCCACACCCCTCACTGTAACACTCTGATATACCCCACACCCCTCACTGTAACACACTGATATACCCCACACCCCCTCACTGTAACACTCTGATATATCCCACACCCCTCACTGTAACACTCTGATATATCCCACACCCCTCACTGTAACACTCTGATATATCCCACACCCCTCACTGTAACACTCTGATATATCCCACACCCCTCACTGTAACACTCTGATATATCCCACACCCCTCACCGGAACACACTGATATATCCCACACCGCTCACTGTAACACACTGATATATCCCACACCCCTCACTGTAACACTCTGATATATCCCACACCCCTCACTGTAACACACTGATATATCCCACACCCCTCACTGTAACACTCTGATATATCCCACACCCCTCACTGTAACACACTGATATATCCCACACCCCTCACTGTAACACACTGATATATCCCACACCCCTCACTGTAACACTCTGATATACCCCACACCCCTCACTGTAACACACTGATATATCCCACACCCCTCACTGTAACACTCTGATATATCCCACACCCCTCACTGTAACACTCTGATATATCCCACACCCCTCACTGTAACACTCTGATATACCCCACACCCCTCACTGTAACACTCTGATATACCCCACACCCCTCACTGTAACACTCTGATATATCCCACACCCCTCACTGTAACACTCTGATATACCCCACACCCCTCACTGTAACACTCTGATATATCCCACACCCCTCACTGTAACACTCTGATATATCCCACACCCCTCACTGTAGCACTCTGATATACCCCACACCCCTCACTGTAACACTCTGATATATCCCACACCCCTCACTGTAACACTGATATACCCCACACCCCTCACTGTAACACTCTGATATATCCCACACCCCTCACTGTAACACTCTGATATATCCCACACCCCTCACTGTAACACTCTGATATATCCCACACCCCTCACTGTAACACTCTGATATATCCCACACCCCTCACTGTAGCACTCTGATATACCCCACACCCCTCACTGTAACACTCTGATATATCCCACACCCCTCACTGTAACACTGATATACCCCACACCCCTCACTGTAACACTCTGATATATCCCACACCCCTCACTGTAACACTCTGATATACCCCACACCCCTCACTGTAACACTCTGATATATCCCACACCCCTCACTGTAACACTCTGATATATCCCACACCCCTCACTGTAACACTCTGATATATCCCACACCCCTCACTGTAACACTCTGATATACCCCACACCCCTCACTGTAACACTCTGATATATCCCACACCCCTCACTGTAACACTCTGATATATCCCACACCCCTCACTGTAACACTCTGATATATCCCACACCCCTCACTGTAACACTCTGATATATCCCACACCCCTCACTGTAGCACTCTGATATACCCCACACCCCTCACTGTAACACTCTGATATATCCCACACCCCTCACTGTAACACTCTGATATACCCCACACCCCTCACTGTAACACTCTGATATACCCCACACCCCTCACTGTAACACTCTGATATATCCCACACCCCTCACTGTAACACTCTGATATACCCCACACCCCTCACTGTAACACTCTGATATATCCCACACCCCTCACTGTAACACTCTGATATATCCCACACCCCTCACTGTAACACTCTGATATATCTCACACCGCTCACTGTAACACACTGATATATCCCACACCCCTCACTGTAACACTCTGATATATTCACACCCCTCACTGTAACACTCTGATATATTCCACACCCCTCACTGTAACACTCTGATATATCCCACACCCCTCACTGTAACACTCTGATATATCCCACACCCCTCACTGTAGCACTCTGATATACCCCACACCCCTCACTGTAACACTCTGATATATCCCACACCCCTCACTGTAACACTCTGATATATCCCACACCCCTCACTGTAGCACTCTGATATACCCCACACCCTTCACTGTAACACTCTGATATACCCCACACCCCTCACTGTAACACACTGATATATCCCACACCCCTCACTGTAACACTCTGATATACCCCACACCCCTCACTGTAACACTCTGATATACCCCACACCCCTCACTGTAACACTCTGATATACCCAACACCCCTCACTGTAACACTCTGATATATCCCACACCCCTCACTGTAACACTCTGATATACCCCACACCCCTCACTGTAACACTCTGATATATCCCACACACCTCACTGTAACACTCTGATATACCCCACACCCCTCACTGTAACACTCTGATATACCCCACACCCCTTCACTGTAACACTCTGATATATCCCACACCCCTCACTGTAACACTCTGATATACCCCACACCCCTCACTGTAACACTCTGATATACCCCACACCCCTCACTGTAACACACTGATATACCCCACACCCCCTCACTGTAACACTCTGATATATCCCACACCCCTCACTGTAACCCTCTGATATATCCCACACCCCTCACTGTAACACTCTGATATATCCCACACCCCTCACTGTAACACTCTGATATATCCCACACCCCTCACTGTAACACTCTGATATATCCCACACCCCTCACTGTAACACTCTGAAATATCCCACACCCCTCACTGTAACACTCTGATATACCCCACACCCCTCACTGTAACACACTGATATATCCCACACCCCTCACTGTAACACTCTGATATATCCCACACCCCTCACTGTAACACTCTGATATATCCCACACCCCTCACTGTAACACTCTGATATACCCCACACCCCTCACTGTAACACTCTGATATACCCCACACCCCTCACTGTAACACTCTGATATATCCCACACCCCTCACTGTAACACTCTGATATATCCCACACCCCTCACTGTAGCACTCTGATATACCCCACACCCCTCACTGTAACACTCTGATATATCCCACACCCCTCACTGTAACACTGATATACCCCACACCCCTCACTGTAACACTCTGATATATCCCACACCCCTCACTGTAACACTCTGATATATCCCACACCCCTCACTGTAACACTCTGATATATCCCACACCCCTCACTGTAACACTCTGATATATCCCACACCCCTCACTGTAGCACTCTGATATACCCCACACCCCTCACTGTAACACTCTGATATATCCCACACCCCTCGCTGTAACACTCTGATATATCCCACACCCCTCACTGTAACACTCTGATATACACCACACCCCTCACTGTAACACTCTGATATATCCCACACCCCTCACTGTAACACTCTGATATATCCCACACCCCTCACTGTAACACTCTGATATATCCCACACCCCTCACTGTAGCACTCTGATATACCCCACACCCCTCACTGTAACACTCTGATATATCCCACACCCCTCACTGTAACACTCTGATATATCCCACACCCCTCACTGTAACACTCTGATATACCCCACACCCCTCACTGTAACACTCTGATATATCCCACACCCCTCACTGTAACACTCTGATATACCCCACACCCCTCACTGTAACACTCTGATATACCCCACACCCCTCACTGTAACACTCTGATATATCCCACACACCTCACTGTAACACTCTGATATACCCCACACCCCTCACTGTAACACTCTGATATATCCCACACCCCTCACTGTAACACTCTGATATATCCCACACCCCTCACTGTAACACTCTGATATATCTCACACCGCTCACTGTAACACACTGATATATCCCACACCCCTCACTGTAACACTCTGATATATTCACACCCCTCACTGTAACACTCTGATATATCCCACACCCCTCACTGTAACACTCTGATATATCCCACACCCCTCACTGTAACACTCTGATATATCCCACACCCCTCACTGTAGCACTCTGATATACCCCACACCCCTCACTGTCACACTCTGATATATCCCACACCCCTCACTGTAACACTCTGATATATCCCACACCCCTCACTGTAACACTCTGATATATCCCACACCCCTCACTGTAACACTCTGATATATCCCACACCCCTCACTGTAGCACTCTGATATACCCCACACCCCTCACTGTAACACTCTGATATACCCCACACCCCTCACTGTAACACTCTGATATATCCCACACCCCTCACTGTAACACTGATATACCCCACACCCCTCACTGTAACACTCTGATATATCCCACACCCCTCACTGTAACACTCTGATATACCCCACACCCCTCACTGTAACACTCTGATATATCCCACACCCCTCACTGTAACACTCTGATATATCCCACACCCCTCACTGTAGCACTCTGATATACCCCACGCCCCTCACTGTAACACTCTGATATATCCCACACCCCTCACTGTAACACTGATATACCCCACACCCCTCACTGTAACACTCTGATATATCCCACACCCCTCACTGTAACACTCTGATATATCCCACACCCCTCACTGTAACACTCTGATATATCCCACACCCCTCACTGTAACACTCTGATATATCCCACACCCCTCACTGTAGCACTCTGATATACCCCACACCCCTCACTGTAACACTCTGATATATCCCACACCCCTCACTGTAACACTGATATACCCCACACCCCTCACTGTAACACTCTGATATATCCCACACCCCTCACTGTAACACTCTGATATATCCCACACCCCTCACTGTAACACTCTGATATACCCCACACCCCTCACTGTAACACTCTGATATACCCCACACCCCTCACTGTAACACTCTGATATATCCCACACCCCTCACTGTAACACTGATATACCCCACACCCCTCACTGTAACACTCTGATATATCCCACACCCCTCACTGTAACACTCTGATATATCCCACACCCCTCACTGTAGCACTCTGATATACCCCACACCCCTCACTGTAACACTCTGATATATCCCACACCCCTCACTGTAACACTCTGATATATCCCACACCCCTCACTGTAACACTCTGATATATCCCACACCCCTCACTGTAACACTCTGATATATCCCACACCCCTCACTGTAGCACTCTGATATACCCCACACCCCTCACTGTAACACTCTGATATACCCCACACCCCTCACTGTAACACTCTGATATATCCCACACCCCTCACTGTAACACTCTGATATACCCCACACCCCTCACTGTAACACTCTGATATATCCCACACCCCTCACTGTAACACTCTGATATACCCCACACCCCTCACTGTAACACTCTGATATATCCCACACCCCTCACTGTAACACTCTGATATATCCCACACCCCTCACTGTAACACTCTGATATACCCCTTACCCCTCACTGTAACACTATGATATACCCCACACCCCTCACTGTAACACTCTGATATACCCCACACCCCTCACTGTAACACTCTGATATATCCCACACCCCTCACTGTAACACTGATATACCCCACATCCCTCACTGTAACACTCTGATATATCCCACACTCCTCACTGTAACACTCTGATATATCCCACACCCCTCACTGTAGCACTGATATACCCCACACCCCTCACTGTAACACTCTGATATACCCCACACCCCTCACTGTAACACTCTGATATATCCCACACCCCTCACTGTAACACTCTGATATATCCCACACCCCTCACTGTAACACTCTGATATCCCCCACACCCCTCACTGTAACACTCTGATATACCCCACACCCTTCACTGTAACACACTGATATTCACCACACCCCTCACTGTAACACTCTGATATACCCCACACCCCTCACTGTAACACACTGATATATCCCACACCCCTCACTGTAACACTCTGATATATCCCACACCCCTCACTGTAACACTCTGATATACCCCACACCCCTCACTGTAACACTCTGATATACCCCACACCCCTCACTGTAACACTCTGATATACCCCACACCCCTCACTGTAACACTCTGATATACCCCACACCCCTCACTGCAACACTCTGATATACCCCACACCCCTCACTGTAACACACTGATATTCACCACACCCCTCACTGTAACACTCTGATATATCCCACACCCCTCACTGTAACACTCTGATATACCCCACACCCCTCACTGCAACACTCTGATATACCCCACACCCCTCACTGTAACACACTGATATTCACCACACCCCTCACTGTAACACTCTGATATACCCCACACCCTTCACTGTAACACACTGATATTCACCACACCCCTCACTGTAACACTCTGATATACCCCACACCCCTCACTGTAACACACTGATATATCCCACACCCCTCACTGTAACACTCTGATATATCCCACACCCCTCACTGTAACACTCTGATATACCCCACACCCCTCACTGTAACACTCTGATATACCCCACACCCCTCACTGTAACACTCTGATATATCCCACACCCCTCACTGTAACACTCTGATATATCCCACACCCCTCACTGTAACACTCTGATATACCCCACACCCCTCACTGTAACACTCTGACATACCCCACACCCTTCACTGTAACACACTGATATTCACCACACCCCTCACTGTAACACTCTGATATATCCCACACCCCTCACTGTAACACTCTGATATATCCCACACCCCTCACTGTAACACTCTGATATACCCCACACCCCTCACTGTAACACTCTGATATATCCCACACCCCTCACTGTAACACTCTGATATATCCCACACCCCTCACTGTAACACTCTGATATACCCCACACCCCTCACTGTAACACTCTGACATACCCCACACCCTTCACTGTAACACACTGATATATCCCACACCCCTCACTGTAACACTCTGATATACCCCACACCCCTCACTGTAACACACTGATATATCCCACACACCTCACTGTAACACTCTGATATATCCCTCACCCCTCACTGTAACACTCTGATATATCCCACACCCCTCACTGTAACACACTGATATATCCCACACCCCTCACTGTAACACTCTGATATATCCCACACCCCTCACTGTCACACTCTGATATACCCCACACGCCTCACTGTAACACACTGATATATCCCACACCGCTCACTGTAACACTCTGATATACCCCACACCCCTCACTGTAACACTCTGATATACCCCACACCCCTCACTGTAACACTCTGATATATCCCACACCCCTCACTGTAACACTCTGATATACCCCACACCCCTCACTGTAACACTCTGATATATCCCACACCCGTCACTGTAACACTCTGATATACCCCACACCCCTCACTGTAACACTCTGATATACCCCACACCCCTTCACTGTAACACTCTGATATATCCCACACCCGTCACTGTAACACTCTGATATACCCCACACCCCTCACTGTAACACTCTGATATACCCCACACCCCTCACTGTAACACACTGATATACCCCACACCCCCTCACTGTAACACTCTGATATATCCCACACCCCTCACTGTAACACTCTGATATATCCCACACCCCTCACTGTAACACTCTGATATATCCCACACCCCTCACTGTAACACTCTGATATATCCCACACCCCTCACTGTAACACTCTGATATATCCCACACCCCTCACTGTAACACACTGATATATCCCACACCCCTCACTGTAACACTCTGATATATCCCACACCCCTCACTGTAACACACTGATATATCCCACACCCCTCACTGTAACACTCTGATATATCCCACACCCCTCACTGTAACACTCTGATATATCCCACACCCCTCACTGTAACACTCTGATATACCCCACACCCCTCACTGTAACACTCTGATATACCCCACACCCCTCACTGTAACACTCTGATATATCCCACACCCCTCACTGTAACACTCTGATATATCCCACACCCCTCACTGTAGCACTCTGATATACCCCACACCCCTCACTGTAACACTCTGATATATCCCACACCCCTCACTGTAACACTGATATACCCCACACCCCTCACTGTAACACTCTGATATATCCCACACCCCTCACTGTAACACTCTGATATATCCCACACCCCTCACTGTAACACTCTGATATATCCCACACCCCTCACTGTAACACTCTGATATATCCCACACCCCTCACTGTAGCACTCTGATATACCCCACACCCCTCACTGTAACACTCTGATATATCCCACACCCCTCACTGTAACACTGATATACCCCACACCCCTCACTGTAACACTCTGATATATCCCACACCCCTCACTGTAACACTCTGATATATCCCACACCCCTCACTGTAACACTCTGATATATCCCACACCCCTCACTGTAACACTCTGATATATCCCACACCCCTCACTGTAGCACTCTGATATACCCCACACCCCTCACTGTAACACTCTGATATACCCCACACCCCTCACTGTAACACTCTGATATACCCCACACCCCTCACTGTAACACTCTGATATACCCCACACCCCTCACTGTAACACTCTGATATATCCCACACCCCTCACTGTAGCACTCTGATATACCCCACACCCCTCACTGTAACACTCTGATATACCCCACACCCCTCACTGTAACACTCTGATATATAGAACATAGAACATTACAGCGCAGAACAGGCCCTTCGGCCCACGATGTTGCACCGACCAGTAAAAAAAAAAAACTGTGACCCTCCAACCTAAACCAATTTCTTTTCGTCCATGAACCTATCTACGGATCTCTTAAACGCCCCCAAACTAGGCGCATTTACTACTGATGCTGGCAGGGCATTCCAATCCCTCACCACCCTCTGGGTAAAGAACCTACCCCTGACATCGGTTCTATAACTACCCCCCCTCAATTTAAAGCCATGCCCCCTCGTGCTGGATTTCTCCATCAGAGGAAAAAGGCTATCACTATCCACCCTATCTAAACCTCTAATCATCTTATATGTTTCAATCAGATCCCCTCTTAGCCGCCGCCTTTCCAGCGAAAACAATCCCAAATCCCTCAGCCTCTCCTCATAGGATCTCCCCTCCATACCAGGCAACATCCTGGTAAACCTCCTCTGCACCCTCTCCAAAGCCTCCACATCCTTCCTGTAATGTGGGGACCAGAACTGCACACAGTACTCCAAGTGCGGCCGCACCAGAGTTGTGTACAGTTGCAACATAACGCTACGACTCCTAAATTCAATCCCCCTACCAATAAACGCCAAGACACCATATGCCTTCTTAACAACCTTATCTACTTGATTCCCAACTTTCAGGGATCTATGCACACATACACCTAGATCCCTCTGCTCCTCCACACTATTCAAAGTCCTCCCGTTAGCCCTATACTCAACACATCTGTTATTCCTACCAAAGTGAATTACCTCACACTTCTCCGCATTAAACTCCATCCGCCACCTCTCGGCCCAACTTTGCAACCTGTCTAAGTCTTCCTGCAAACTACGACACCCTTCCTCACTGTCTACCACACCACCGACTTTGGTGTCATCAGCAAATTTGCTAATCCACCCAACTATACCCTCATCCAGATCATTAATAAATATTACAAACAGCAGTGGCCCCAAAACAGATCCCTGAGGTCCACCACTTGTAACCGCACTCCATGATGAATATTTACTATCAACCACCACCCTCTGTTTCCTATCCGCTAGCCAATTCCCACACCCCTCACTGTAACACTCTGATATACCCCACACCCCTCACTGTAACACTCTGATATATCCCACACCCCTCACTGTAACACTCTGATATACCCCACACCCCTCACTGTAACACTCTGATATATCCCACACCCCTCACTGTAACACTCTGATATATCCCACACCCCTCACTGTAACACTCTGATATACCCCACACCCCTCACTGTAACACTCTGATATATCCCACACCCCTCACTGTAACACTCTGATATATCCCACACCCCTCACTGTAACACTCTGATATATCTCACACCGCTCACTGTAACACACTGATATATCCCACACCGCTCACTGTAACACACTGATATATCCCACACCCCTCACTGTAACACTCTGATATATCCCACACCCCTCACTGTAACACTCTGATATATCCCACACCCCTCACTGTAACACTCTGATATATCCCACACCCCTCACTGTAGCACTCTGATATACCCCACACCCCTCACTGTAACACTCTGATATATCCCACACCCCTCACTGTAACACTCTGATATATCCCACACCCCTCACTGTAACACTCTGATATATCTCACACCGCTCACTGTAACACACTGATATATCCCACACCCCTCACTGTAACACTCTGATATATTCACACCCCTCACTGTAACACTCTGATATATCCCACACCCCTCACTGTAACACTCTGATATATCCCACACCCCTCACTGTAACACTCTGATATATCCCACACCCCTCACTGTAGCACTCTGATATACCCCACACCCCTCACTGTAACACTCTGATATATCCCACACCCCTCACTGTAACACTCTGATATATCCCACACCCCTCACTGTAACACTCTGATATATCCCACACCCCTCACTGTAACACTCTGATATATCCCACACCCCTCACTGTAGCACTCTGATATACCCCACACCCCTCACTGTAACACTCTGATATACCCCACACCCCTCACTGTAACACTCTGATATATCCCACACCCCTCACTGTAACACTGATATACCCCACACCCCTCACTGTAACACTCTGATATATCCCACACCCCTCACTGTAACACTCTGATATACCCCACACCCCTCACTGTAACACTCTGATATATCCCACACCCCTCACTGTAACACTCTGATATATCCCACACCCCTCACTGCAGCACTCTGATATACCCCACACCCCTCACTGTAACAGTCTGATATATCCCACACCCCTCACTGTAACACTGATATACCCCACACCCCTCACTGTAACACTCTGATATATCCCACACCCCTCACTGTAACACTCTGATATATCCCACACCCCTCACTGTAACACTCTGATATATCCCACACCCCTTACTGTAACACTCTGATATATCCCACACCCCTCACTGTAGCACTCTGATATACCCCACACCCCTCACTGTAACACTCTGATATATCCCACACCCCTCACTGTAACACTGATATACCCCACACCCCTCACTGTAACACTCTGATATATCCCACACCCCTCACTGTAACACTCTGATATATCCCACACCCCTCACTGTAACACTCTGATATATCCCACACCCCTCACTGTAACACTCTGATATACCCCACACCCCTCACTGTAACACTCTGATATACCCCACACCCCTCACTGTAACACTCTGATATACCCCACACCCCTCACGGTAACACTCTGATATATCCCACACCCCTCACTGTAACACTCTGATATACCCCACACCCCTCACTGTAACACTCTGATATATCCCACACCCCTCACTGTAACACTCTGATATATCCCACACCCCTCACTGTAACACTCTGATATATCGCACACCCCTCACTGTAACACTCTGATATATCCCACACCCCTCACTGTAACACTCTGATATATCCCACACCCCTCACTGTAACACTCTGATATACCCCACACCCCTCACTGTAACACTCTGACATACCCCACACCCTTCACTGTAACACACTGATATATCCCACACCCCTCACTGTAACACTCTGATATACCCCACACCCCTCACTGTAACACACTGATATATCCCACACCCCTCACTGTAACACTCTGATATATCCCTCACCCCTCACTGTAACACTCTGATATATCCCACACCCCTCACTGTAACACACTGATATATCCCACACCCCTCACTGTAACACTCTGATATATCCCACACCCCTCACTGTCACACTCTGATATACCCCACACGCCTCACTGTAACACACTGATATATCCCACACCGCTCACTGTAACACTCTGATATACCCCACACCCCTCACTGTAACACTCTGATATACCCCACACCCCTCACTGTAACACTCTGAGATATCCCACACCCCTCACTGTAACACTCTGATATACCCCACACCCCTCACTGTAACACTCTGATATATCCCACACCCCTCACTGTAACACTCTGATATATCCCACACAACTCACTGTAACACTCTGATATACCCCACACCCCTCACTGTAACACTCTGATATATCCCACACCCCTCACTGTAACACTCTGATATACCCCACACCCCTCACTGTAACACTCTGATATATCCCACACCCCTCACTGTAACACTCTGATATATCCCACACAACTCACTGTAACACTCTGATATACCCCACACCCCTTCACTGTAACACTCTGATATATCCCACACCCCTCACTGTAACACTCTGATATACCCCACACCCCTCACTGTAACACTCTGATATATCCCACACCCCTCACTGTAACACTCTGATATATCCCACACCCCTCACTGTAGCACTCTGATATACCCCACACCCCTCACTGTAACACTCTGATATATCCCACACCCCTCACTGTAACACTGATATACCCCACACCCCTCACTTTAACACTCTGATATATCCCACACCCCTCACTGTAACACTCTGATATATCCCACACCCCTCACTGTAACACTCTGATATACCCCACACGCCTCACTGTAACACTCTGATATATCCCACACCCCTCACTGTAACACTCTGATATATCCCACACCCCTCACTGTAACACTCTGATATATCCCACACCCCTCACTGTAGCACTCTGATATACCCCACACCCCTCACTGTAACACTCTGATATATCCCACACCCCTCACTGTAACACTCTGATATATCCCACACCCCTCACTGTAACACTCTGATATATCCCACACCCCTCACTGTAACACTCTGATATATCCCACACCCCTCACTGTAGCACTCTGATATACCCCACACCCCTCACTGTAACACTCTGATATACCCCACACCCCTCACTGTAACACTCTGATATATCCCACACCCCTCACTGTAACACTCTGATATACCCCACACCCCTCACTGTAACACTCTGATATATCCCACACCCCTCACTGTAACACTCTGATATACCCCACACCCCTCACTGTAACACTCTGATATACCCCACACCCCTCACTGTAACACTCTGATATATCCCACACCCCTCACTGTAACACTCTGATATACCCCACACCCCTCACTGTAACACTCTGATATATCCCACACCCCTCACTGTAACACTCTGATATATCCCACACCCCTCACTGTAACACTCTGATATATCTCACACCGCTCACTGTAACACACTGATATATCCCACACCGCTCACTGTAACACACTGATATATCCCACACCCCTCACTGTAACACTCTGATATATCCCACACCCCTCACTGTAACACTCTGATATATCCCACACCCCTCACTGTAGCACTCTGATATACCCCACACCCCTCACTGTAACACTCTGATATATCCCACACCCCTCACTGTAACACTCTGATATATCCCACACCCCTCACTGTAACACTCTGATATATCTCACACCGCTCACTGTAACACACTGATATATCCCACACCGCTCACTGTAACACACTGATATATCCCACACCCCTCACTGAAACACTCTGATATATCCCACACCCCTCACTGTAACACTCTGATATATCCCACACCCCTCACTGTAGCACTCTGATATACCCCACACCCCTCACTGTAACACTCTGATATATCCCACACCCCTCACTGTAACACTCTGATATATCCCACACCCCTCACTGTAACACTCTGATATATCCCACACCCCTCACTGTAACGCTCTGATATATCCCACACCCCTCACTGTAGCACTCTGATATACCCCACACCCCTCACTGTAACACTCTGATATACCCCACACCCCTCACTGTAACACTCTGATATATCCCACACCCCTCACTGTAACACTCTGATATACCCCACACCCCTCACTGTAACACTCTGATATATCCCACACCCCTCACTGTAACACTCTGATATACCCCACACCCCTCACTGTAACACTCTGATATACCCCACACCCCTCACTGTAACACTCTGATATATCCCACACCCCTCACTGTAACACTCTGATATACCCCACACCCCTCACTGTAACACTCTGATATATCCCACACCACTCACTGTAACACTCTGATATATCCCACACCCCTCACTGTAACACTCTGATATATCTCACACCGCTCACTGTAACACACTGATATATCCCACACCCCTCACTGTAACACTCTGATATATTCACACCCCTCATTGTAACACTCTGATATATCCCACACCCCTCACTGTAACACTCTGATATATCCCACACCCCTCACTGTAACACTCTGATATATCCCACACCCCTCACTGTAGCACTCTGATATACCCCACACCCCTCACTGTAACACTCTGATATATCCCACACCCCTCACTGTAACACTCTGATATATCCCACACCCCTCACTGTAACACTCTGATATATCCCACACCCCTCACTGTAACACTCTGATATATCCCACACCCCTCACTGTAGCACTCTGATATACCCCACACCCCTCACTGTAACACTCTGATATACCCCACACCCCTCACTGTAACACTCTGATATATCCCACACGCCTCACTGTAACACTGATATACCCCACACCCCTCACTGTAACACTCTGATATATCCCACACCCCTCACTGTAACACTCTGATATACCCCACACCCCTCACTGTAACACTGATATACCCCACACCCCTCACTGTAACACTCTGATATATCCCACACCCCTCACTGTAACACTCTGATATATCCCACACCCCTCACTGTAACACTCTGATATATCCCACACCCCTTACTGTAACACTCTGATATATCCCACACCCCTCACTGTAGCACTCTGATATACCCCACACCCCTCACTGTAACACTCTGATATATCCCACACCCCTCACTGTAACACTCTGATATATCCCACACCCCTCACTGTAGCACTCTGATATACCCCACACCCCTCACTGTAACACTCTGATATATCCCACACCCCTCACTGTAACACTCTGATATATCCCACACCCCTCACTGTAACACTCTGATATATCCCACACCCCTCACTGTAATACTCTGATATACCCCACACCCCTCACTGTAACACTCTGATATACCCCACACCCCTCACTGTAACACTCTGATATACCCCACACCCCTCACTGTAACACTCTGATATATCCCACACCCCTCACTGTAACACTCTGATATACCCCACACCCCTCACTGTAACACTCTGATATATCCCACACCCCTCACTGTAACACTCTGATATACCCCACACCCCCACTGTAACACTCTGATATATCCCACACCCCTCACTGTAACACTCTGATATATCCCACACCCCTCACTGTAACACTCTGATATACCCCTTACCCCTCACTGTAACACTCTGATATACCCCACACCCCTCACTGTAACACTCTGATATACCCCACACCCCTCACTGTAACACTCTGATATATCCCACACCCCTCACTGTAACACTGATATACCCCACATCCCTCACTGTAACACTCTGATATATCCCACACTCCTCACTGTAACACTCTGATATATCCCACACCCCTCACTGTAACACTGATATACCCCACACCCCTCACTGTAACACTCTGATATATCCCACACCCCTCACTGTAACACTCTGATATACCCCACATCCCTCACTGTAACACTCTGATATACCCCACACCCCTCACTGTAACACTCTCATATATCCCACACCCCTCACTGTAACACTCTGATATACCCCACACCCCTCACTGTAACACTCTGATATATCCCACACCCCTCACTGTAACACTCTGATATATCCCACACCCCTCACTGTAACACTCTGATATACCCCACACCCCTCACTGTAACACTCTGATATATCCCATACCCCTCACTGTAACTCTCTGATATATCCCACACCCCTCACTGCTACACTCTGATATACCCCACACCCCTCACTGTAACACTCTGATATACCCCACACCCCTCACTGTAACACTCTGATATACCCCACACCCCTCACGGTAACACTCTGATATATCCCACACCCCTCACTGTAACACTCTGATATATCCCACACCCCTCACTGTAACACTCTGATATACCCCACACCCCTCACTGTAACACTCTGATATACCCCACACCCTTCACTGTCACACACTGATATTCACCACACCCCTCACTGTAACACTCTGATATACCCCACACCCCTCACTGTAACACACTGATATATCCCACACCCCTCACTGTAACACTCTGATATATCCCACACCCCTCACTGTAACACTCTGATATACCCCACACCCCTCACTGTAACACTCTGATATATCCCACACCCCTCACTGTAACACTCTGATATACCCCACACGCCTCACTGTAACACTCTGATATATCCCACACCCCTCACTGTAACACTCTGATATATCCCACACCCCTCACTGTAACACTCTGATATATCCCACACCCCTCACTGTAGCACTCTGATATACCCCACACCCCTCACTGTAACACTCTGATATATCCCACACCCCTCACTGTAACACTCTGATATATCCCACACCCCTCACTGTAACACTCTGATATATCCCACACCCCTCACTGTAACACTCTGATATATCCCACACCCCTCACTGTAGCACTCTGATATACCCCACACCCCTCACTGTAACACTCTGATATACCCCACACCCCTCACTGTAACACTCTGATATATCCCACACCCCTCACTGTAACACTCTGATATACCCCACACCCCTCACTGTAACACTCTGATATATCCCACACCCCTCACTGTAACACTCTGATATACCCCACACCCCTCACTGTAACACTCTGATATACCCCACACCCCTCACTGTAACACTCTGATATATCCCACACCCCTCACTGTAACACTCTGATATACCCCACACCCCTCACTGTAACACTCTGATATATCCCACACCCCTCACTGTAACACTCTGATATATCCCACACCCCTCACTGTAACACTCTGATATATCTCACACCGCTCACTGTAACACACTGATATATCCCACACCGCTCACTGTAACACACTGATATATCCCACACCCCTCACTGTAACACTCTGATATATCCCACACCCCTCACTGTAACACTCTGATATATCCCACACCCCTCACTGTAGCACTCTGATATACCCCACACCCCTCACTGTAACACTCTGATATATCCCACACCCCTCACTGTAACACTCTGATATATCCCACACCCCTCACTGTAACACTCTGATATATCTCACACCGCTCACTGTAACACACTGATATATCCCACACCGCTCACTGTAACACACTGATATATCCCACACCCCTCACTGAAACACTCTGATATATCCCACACCCCTCACTGTAACACTCTGATATATCCCACACCCCTCACTGTAGCACTCTGATATACCCCACACCCCTCACTGTAACACTCTGATATATCCCACACCCCTCACTGTAACACTCTGATATATCCCACACCCCTCACTGTAACACTCTGATATATCCCACACCCCTCACTGTAACACTCTGATATATCCCACACCCCTCACTGTAGCACTCTGATATACCCCACACCCCTCACTGTAACACTCTGATATACCCCACACCCCTCACTGTAACACTCTGATATATCCCACACCCCTCACTGTAACACTCTGATATACCCCACACCCCTCACTGTAACACTCTGATATATCCCACACCCCTCACTGTAACACTCTGATATACCCCACACCCCTCACTGTAACACTCTGATATACCCCACACCCCTCACTGTAACACTCTGATATATCCCACACCCCTCACTGTAACACTCTGATATACCCCACACCCCTCACTGTAACACTCTGATATATCCCACACCACTCACTGTAACACTCTGATATATCCCACACCCCTCACTGTAACACTCTGATATATCTCACACCGCTCACTGTAACACACTGATATATCCCACACCCCTCACTGTAACACTCTGATATATTCACACCCCTCATTGTAACACTCTGATATATCCCACACCCCTCACTGTAACACTCTGATATATCCCACACCCCTCACTGTAACACTCTGATATGTCCCACACCCCTCACTGTAGCACTCTGATATACCCCACACCCCTCACTGTAACACTCTGATATATCCCACACCCCTCACTGTAACACTCTGATATACCCCACACCCCTCACTGTAACACTCTGATATACCCCACACCCCTCACGGTAACACTCTGATATATCCCACACCCCTCACTGTAACACTCTGATATATCCCACACCCCTCACTGTAACACTCTGATATACCCCACACCCCTCACTGTAACACTCTGATATACCCCACACCCTTCACTGTCACACACTGATATTCACCACACCCCTCACTGTAACACTCTGATATACCCCACACCCCTCACTGTAACACACTGATATATCCCACACCCCTCACTGTAACACTCTGATATATCCCACACCCCTCACTGTAACACTCTGATATACCCCACACCCCTCACTGTAACACTCTGATATATCCCACACCCCTCACTGTAACACTCTGATATACCCCACACGCCTCACTGTAACACTCTGATATATCCCACACCCCTCACTGTAACACTCTGATATATCCCACACCCCTCACTGTAACACTCTGATATATCCCACACCCCTCACTGTAGCACTCTGATATACCCCACACCCCTCACTGTAACACTCTGATATATCCCACACCCCTCACTGTAACACTCTGATATATCCCACACCCCTCACTGTAACACTCTGATATATCCCACACCCCTCACTGTAACACTCTGATATATCCCACACCCCTCACTGTAGCACTCTGATATACCCCACACCCCTCACTGTAACACTCTGATATATCCCACACCCCTCACTGTAACACTCTGATATATCCCACACCCCTCACTGTAACACTCTGATATATCCCACACCCCTCACTGTAACACTCTGATATATCCCACACCCCTCACTGTAACACTCTGATATATCTCACACCGCTCACTGTAACACACTGATATATCCCACACCGCTCACTGTAACACACTGATATATCCCACACCCCTCACTGTAACACTCTGATATATCCCACACCCCTCACTGTAACACTCTGATATATCCCACACCCCTCACTGTAGCACTCTGATATACCCCACACCCCTCACTGTAACACTCTGATATATCCCACACCCCTCACTGTAACACTCTGATATATCCCACACCCCTCACTGTAACACTCTGATATATCTCACACCGCTCACTGTAACACACTGATATATCCCACACCGCTCACTGTAACACACTGATATATCCCACACCCCTCACTGAAACACTCTGATATATCCCACACCCCTCACTGTAACACTCTGATATATCCCACACCCCTCACTGTAGCACTCTGATATACGCCACACCCCTCACTGTAACACTCTGATATATCCCACACCCCTCACTGTAACACTCTGATATATCCCACACCCCTCACTGTAACACTCTGATATATCCCACACCCCTCACTGTAACACTCTGATATATCCCACACCCCTCACTGTAGCACTCTGATATACCCCACACCCCTCACTGTAACACTCTGATATACCCCACACCCCTCACTGTAACACTCTGATATATCCCACACCCCTCACTGTAACACTCTGATATACCCCACACCCCTCACTGTAACACTCTGATATATCCCACACCCCTCACTGTAACACTCTGATATACCCCACACCCCTCACTGTAACACTCTGATATACCCCACACCCCTCACTGTAACACTCTGATATATCCCACACCCCTCACTGTAACACTCTGATATACCCCACACCCCTCACTGTAACACTCTGATATATCCCACACCACTCACTGTAACACTCTGATATATCCCACACCCCTCACTGTAACACTCTGATATATCTCACACCGCTCACTGTAACACACTGATATATCCCACACCCCTCACTGTAACACTCTGATATATTCACACCCCTCATTGTAACACTCTGATATATCCCACACCCCTCACTGTAACACTCTGATATATCCCACACCCCTCACTGTAACACTCTGATATATCCCACACCCCTCACTGTAGCACTCTGATATACCCCACACCCCTCACTGTAACACTCTGATATATCCCACACCCCTCACTGTAACACTCTGATATATCCCACACCCCTCACTGTAACACTCTGATATATCCCACACCCCTCACTGTAACACTCTGATATATCCCACACCCCTCACTGTAGCACTCTGATATACCCCACACCCCTCACTGTAACACTCTGATATACCCCACACCCCTCACTGTAACACTCTGATATATCCCACACGCCTCACTGTAACACTGATATACCCCACACCCCTCACTGTAACACTCTGATATATCCCACACCCCTCACTGTAACACTCTGATATACCCCACACCCCTCACTGTAACACTGATATACCCCACACCCCTCACTGTAACACTCTGATATATCCCACACCCCTCACTGTAACACTCTGATATATCCCACACCCCTCACTGTAACACTCTGATATATCCCACACCCCTTACTGTAACACTCTGATATATCCCACACCCCTCACTGTAGCACTCTGATATACCCCACACCCCTCACTGTAACACTCTGATATATCCCACACCCCTCACTGTAACACTCTGATATATCCCACACCCCTCACTGTAGCACTCTGATATACCCCACACCCCTCACTGTAACACTCTGATATATCCCACACCCCTCACTGTAACACTCTGATATATCCCACACCCCTCACTGTAACACTCTGATATATCCCACACCCCTCACTGTAATACTCTGATATACCCCACACCCCTCACTGTAACACTCTGATATACCCCACACCCCTCACTGTAACACTCTGATATACCCCACACCCCTCACTGTAACACTCTGATATATCCCACACCCCTCACTGTAACACTCTGATATACCCCACACCCCTCACTGTAACACTCTGATATATCCCACACCCCTCACTGTAACACTCTGATATACCCCACACCCCCACTGTAACACTCTGATATATCCCACACCCCTCACTGTAACACTCTGATATATCCCACACCCCTCACTGTAACACTCTGATATACCCCTTACCCCTCACTGTAACACTCTGATATACCCCACACCCCTCACTGTAACACTCTGATATACCCCACACCCCTCACTGTAACACTCTGATATATCCCACACCCCTCACTGTAACACTGATATACCCCACATCCCTCACTGTAACACTCTGATATATCCCACACTCCTCACTGTAACACTCTGATATATCCCACACCCCTCACTGTAACACTGATATACCCCACACCCCTCACTGTAACACTCTGATATATCCCACACCCCTCACTGTAACACTCTGATATACCCCACATCCCTCACTGTAACACTCTGATATACCCCACACCCCTCACTGTAACACTCTCATATATCCCACACCCCTCACTGTAACACTCTGATATACCCCACACCCCTCACTGTAACACTCTGATATATCCCACACCCCTCACTGTAACACTCTGATATATCCCACACCCCTCACTGTAACACTCTGATATACCCCACACCCCTCACTGTAACACTCTGATATATCCCATACCCCTCACTGTAACTCTCTGATATATCCCACACCCCTCACTGCTACACTCTGATATACCCCACACCCCTCACTGTAACACTCTGATATACCCCACACCCCTCACTGTAACACTCTGATATACCCCACACCCCTCACGGTAACACTCTGATATATCCCACACCCCTCACTGTAACACTCTGATATATCCCACACCCCTCACTGTAACACTCTGATATACCCCACACCCCTCACTGTAACACTCTGATATACCCCACACCCTTCACTGTCACACACTGATATTCACCACACCCCTCACTGTAACACTCTGATATACCCCACACCCCTCACTGTAACACACTGATATATCCCACACCCCTCACTGTAACACTCTGATATATCCCACACCCCTCACTGTAACACTCTGATATACCCCACACCCCTCACTGTAACACTCTGATATATCCCACACCCCTCACTGTAACACTCTGATATATCCCACACCCCTCACTGTAACACTCTGATATACGCCACACCCCTCACTGTAACACTCTGATATACCCCACACCCCTCACTGTAACACTCTGATATACCCCACACCCTTCACTGTAACACACTGATATTCACCACACCCCTCACTGTCACACTCTGATATATCCCACACCCCTCACTGTAACACTCTGATATATCCCACACCCCTCACTGTAACACTCTGATATACCCCACACCCCTCACTGTAACACTCTGACATACCCCACACCCTTCACTGTAACACACTGATATTCACCACACCCCTCACTGTAACACACTGATATACCCCACACCCCTCACTGTAACACTCTGATATATCCCACACCCCTCACTGTAACACTCTGATATATCCCACACCCCTCACTGTAACACTCTGACATACCCCACACCCCTCACTGGAACACACTGATATTCACCACACCCCTCACTGTAACACTCTGATATATCCCACACCCCTCACTGTAACACTCTGATATACCCCACACCCCTCACTGTAACACTCTGATATATCCCACACCCCTCACTGTAACACTCTGATATATCCCACACCCCTCACTGTAACACTCTGATATACCCCACACCCTTCACTGTAACACTCTGATATACCCCACACCCCTCACTGTAACACTCTGATATATCCCACACCCCTCACTGTAACACTCTGATATACCCCACACCCCTCACTGTAACACTCTGATATACCCCACACCCCTCACTGTAACACTCTGATATATCCCTCACCCCTCACTGTAACACTCTGATATATCCCACACCCCTCACTGTAACACACTGATATATCCCACACCCCTCACTGTAACACTCTGATATATCCCACACCCCTCACTGTAACACACTGATATATCCCACACCCCTCACTGTAACACACTGATATATCCCACACCCCTCACTGTAACACTCTGATATATCCCACACCCCTCACTGTAACACACAGATATATCCCACACCCCTCACTGTAACACTCTGATATATCCCTCACCCCTCACTGTAACACTCTGATATATCCCACACCCCTCACTGTAACACTCTGATATACCCCACACCCTTCACTGTAACACTCTGATATATCCCACACCCCTCACTGTAACACTCTGATATATCCCACACCCCTCACTGTAACACTCTGATATACCCCACACCCCTCACTGTAACACTCTGATATATCCCACACCCCTCACTGTAACACTCTGATATATCCCACACCCCTCACTGTAACACTCTGATATACCCCACACCCCTCACTGTAACACTCTGACATACCCCACACCCTTCACTGTAACACACTGATATATCCCACACCCCTCACTGCAACACTCTGATATATCCCACACCCCTCACTGTAACACTCTGATATATCCCACACCCCTCACTGTAACACTCTGATATATCTCACACCGCTCACTGTAACACACTGATATACCCCACACCCCCCACTGTAACACTCTGACATACCCCACACCCTTCACTGTAACACACTGATATATCCCACACCCCTCACTGTAACACTCTGATATATCCCACACCCCTCACTGTAACACTCTGATATATCCCACACCCCTCACTGTAACACTCTGATATACCCCACACCGCTCACTGTAACACTCTGATATACCCCACACCCCTCACTGTAACACTCTGATATATCCCACACCCCTCACTGTAACACTCTGATATATCCCACACCCCTCACTGTAACACTCTGATATACCCCACACCCCTCACTGTAACACTCTGATATACCCCACACCCCTCACTGTAACACACTGATATATCCCTCACCCCTCACTGTAACACTCTGATATATCCCACACCCCTCACTGTAACACTCTGATATACCCCACACCCCTCACTGTAACACTCTGATATATCCCACACCCCTCACTGTAACACTCTGATATATCCCACACCCCTCACTGTAACACTCTGATATATCCCACACCCCTCACTGTAACACTCTGATATACCCCACACCCCTCACTGTAACACTCTGATATACCCCACACCCCTCACTGTCACACTCTGATATACCCCACACCCCTCACTGTAACACTCTGATATATCCCACACCCCTCACTGTAACACTCTGATATATCCCACACCCCTCACTGTAACACTCTGATATACCCCACACCCCTCACTGTAACACTCTGATATACCCCACACCCCTCACTGTAACACACTGATATATCCCACACCCCTCACTGTAACACTCTGCTATATCCCACACCCCTCACTGTAACACTCTGATATATCCCTCACCCCTCACTGTAACACTCTGATATATCCCACACCCCTCACTGTAACACTCTGATATATCCCACACCCCTCACTGTAACACTCTGATATACCCCACACCCCTCACTGTAACACTCTGATATACCCCACACCCCTCACTGTAACACTCTGATATATCCCTCACCCCTCACTGTAACACTCTGATATATCCCACACCCCTCACTGTAACACACTGATATATCCCACACCCCTCACTGTAACACTCTGATATATCCCACACCCCTCACTGTAACACTCTGACATACCCTACACCCTTCACTGTAACACACTGATATTCACCACACCCCTCACTGTAACACTCTGATATACCCCACACCCCTCACTGTAACACACTGATATACCCCCACCCCTCACTGTAACACACTGATATATCCCACATCCCTCACTGTAACAGTGATATATCCCACACCCCTCACTGTAACACTCTGATATATCCCACACCCCTCACTGTAACACACTGATATATCCCACACCGCTCACTGTAACACTCTGATATACCCCACACCGCTCACTGTAACACACTGATATATCCCACACCCCTCACTGTAACACTCTGATATATCCCACACCCCTCACTGTAACACTCTGATATATCCCACACCCCTCACTGTAGCACTCTGATATACCCCACACCCCTCACTGTAACACTCTGATATATCCCACACCCCTCACTGTAACACTCTGATATATCCCACACCCCTCACTGTAACACTCTGATATATCTCACACCGCTCACTGTAACACACTGATATATCCCACACCGCTCACTGTAACACACTGATATATCCCACACCCCTCACTGAAACACTCTGATATATCCCACACCCCTCACTGTAACACTCTGATATATCCCACACCCCTCACTGTAGCACTCTGATATACCCCACACCCCTCACTGTAACACTCTGATATATCCCACACCCCTCACTGTAACACTCTGATATATCCCACACCCCTCACTGTAACACTCTGATATATCCCACACCCCTCACTGTAACACTCTGATATATCCCACACCCCTCACTGTAGCACTCTGATATACCCCACACCCCTCACTGTAACACTCTGATATACCCCACACCCCTCACTGTAACACTCTGATATATCCCACACCCCTCACTGTAACACTCTGATATACCCCACACCCCTCACTGTAACACTCTGATATATCCCACACCCCTCACTGTAACACTCTGATATACCCCACACCCCTCACTGTAACACTCTGATATACCCCACACCCCTCACTGTAACACTCTGATATATCCCACACCCCTCACTGTAACACTCTGATATACCCCACACCCCTCACTGTAACACTCTGATATATCCCACACCACTCACTGTAACACTCTGATATATCCCACACCCCTCACTGTAACACTCTGATATATCTCACACCGCTCACTGTAACACACTGATATATCCCACACCCCTCACTGTAACACTCTGATATATTCACACCCCTCATTGTAACACTCTGATATATCCCACACCCCTCACTGTAACACTCTGATATATCCCACACCCCTCACTGTAACACTCTGATATATCCCACACCCCTCACTGTAGCACTCTGATATACCCCACACCCCTCACTGTAACACTCTGATATATCCCACACCCCTCACTGTAATACTCTGATATATCCCACACCCCTCACTGTAATACTCTGATATATCCCACACCCCTCACTGTAGCACTCTGATATACCCCACACCCCTCACTGTAACACTCTGATATACCCCACACCCCTCACTGTAACACTCTGATATATCCCACACGCCTCACTGTAACACTGATATACCCCACACCCCTCACTGTAACACTCTGATATATCCCACACCCCTCACTGTAACACTCTGATATACCCCACACCCCTCACTGTAACACTGATATACCCCACACCCCTCACTGTAACACTCTGATATATCCCACACCCCTCACTGTAACACTCTGATATATCCCACACCCCTCACTGTAACACTCTGATATATCCCACACCCCTTACTGTAACACTCTGATATATCCCACACCCCTCACTGTAGCACTCTGATATACCCCACACCCCTCACTGTAACACTCTGATATATCCCACACCCCTCACTGTAACACTCTGATATATCCCACACCCCTCACTGTAGCACTCTGATATACCCCACACCCCTCACTGTAACACTCTGATATATCCCACACCCCTCACTGTAACACTCTGATATATCCCACACCCCTCACTGTAACACTCTGATATATCCCACACCCCTCACTGTAATACTCTGATATACCCCACACCCCTCACTGTAACACTCTGATATACCCCACACCCCTCACTGTAACACTCTGATATACCCCACACCCCTCACTGTAACACTCTGATATATCCCACACCCCTCACTGTAACACTCTGATATACCCCACACCCCTCACTGTAACACTCTGATATATCCCACACCCCTCACTGTAACACTCTGATATACCCCACACCCCCACTGTAACACTCTGATATATCCCACACCCCTCACTGTAACACTCTGATATATCCCACACCCCTCACTGTAACACTCTGATATACCCCTTACCCCTCACTGTAACACTCTGATATACCCCACACCCCTCACTGTAACACTCTGATATACCCCACACCCCTCACTGTAACACTCTGATATATCCCACACCCCTCACTGTAACACTGATATACCCCACATCCCTCACTGTAACACTCTGATATATCCCACACTCCTCACTGTAACACTCTGATATATCCCACACCCCTCACTGTAACACTGATATACCCCACACCCCTCACTGTAACACTCTGATATATCCCACACCCCTCACTGTAACACTCTGATATACCCCACATCCCTCACTGTAACACTCTGATATACCCCACACCCCTCACTGTAACACTCTCATATATCCCACACCCCTCACTGTAACACTCTGATATACCCCACACCCCTCACTGTAACACTCTGATATATCCCACACCCCTCACTGTAACACTCTGATATATCCCACACCCCTCACTGTAACACTCTGATATACCCCACACCCCTCACTGTAACACTCTGATATATCCCATACCCCTCACTGTAACTCTCTGATATATCCCACACCCCTCACTGCTACACTCTGATATACCCCACACCCCTCACTGTAACACTCTGATATACCCCACACCCCTCACTGTAACACTCTGATATACCCCACACCCCTCACGGTAACACTCTGATATATCCCACACCCCTCACTGTAACACTCTGATATATCCCACACCCCTCACTGTAACACTCTGATATACCCCACACCCCTCACTGTAACACTCTGATATACCCCACACCCTTCACTGTCACACACTGATATTCACCACACCCCTCACTGTAACACTCTGATATACCCCACACCCCTCACTGTAACACACTGATATATCCCACACCCCTCACTGTAACACTCTGATATATCCCACACCCCTCACTGTAACACTCTGATATACCCCACACCCCTCACTGTAACACTCTGATATATCCCACACCCCTCACTGTAACACTCTGATATATCCCACACCCCTCACTGTAACACTCTGATATACGCCACACCCCTCACTGTAACACTCTGATATACCCCACACCCCTCACTGTAACACTCTGATATACCCCACACCCTTCACTGTAACACTGATATACCCCACACCCCTCACTGTAACACTCTGATATACCCCACACCCTTCACTGTAACACACTGATATTCACCACACCCCTCACTGTCACACTCTGATATATCCCACACCCCTCACTGTAACACTCTGATATACCCCACACCCCTCACTGTAACACTCTGACATACCCCACACCCTTCACTGTAACACACTGATATTCACCACACCCCTCACTGTAACACACTGATATACCCCACACCCCTCACTGTAACACTCTGATATATCCCACACCCCTCACTGTAACACTCTGATATATCCCACACCCCTCACTGTAACACTCTGACATACCCCACACCCCTCACTGGAACACACTGATATTCACCACACCCCTCACTGTAACACTCTGATATATCCCACACCCCTCACTGTAACACTCTGATATACCCCACACCCCTCACTGTAACACTCTGATATATCCCACACCCCTCACTGTAACACTCTGATATATCCCACACCCCTCACTGTAACACTCTGATATACCCCACACCCTTCACTGTAACACTCTGATATACCCCACACCCCTCACTGTAACACTCTGATATATCCCACACCCCTCACTGTAACACTCTGATATACCCCACACCCCTCACTGTAACACTCTGATATACCCCACACCCCTCACTGTAACACTCTGATATACCCCACACCCCTCACTGTAACACTCTGATATATCCCACACCCTTCACTGTAACACACTGATATTCACCACACCCCTCACTGTAACACTCTGATATATCCCACACCCCTCACTGTAACACTCTGATATACCCCACACCCCTCACTGTAACACTCTGATATATCCCACACCCCTCACTGTAACACTCTGATATATCCCACACCCCTCACTGTAACACTCTGATATACCCCACACCCTTCACTGTAACACTCTGATATACCCCACACCCCCTCACTGTAACACACTGATATATCCCACACCCCTCACTGTAACACTCTGATATACCCCACACCCCTCACTGTAACACACTGATATATCCCACACCCCTCACTGTAACACTCTGATATATCCCTCACCCCTCACTGTAACACTCTGATATATCCCACACCCCTCACTGTAACACACTGATATATCCCACACCCCTCACTGTAACACTCTGATATATCCCACACCCCTCACTGTAACACACTGATATATCCCACACCCCTCACTGTAACACACGGATATATCCCACACCCCTCACTGTAACACTCTGATATATCCCACACCCCTCACTGTAACACACAGATATATCCCACACCCCTCACTGTAACACTCTGATATATCCCTCACCCCTCACTGTAACACTCTGATATATCCCACACCCCTCACTGTAACACTCTGATATACCCCACACCCTTCACTGTAACACTCTGATATATCCCACACCCCTCACTGTAACACTCTGATATATCCCACACCCCTCACTGTAACACTCTGATATACCCCACACCCCTCACTGTAACACTCTGATATATCCCACACCCCTCACTGTAACACTCTGATATATCCCACACCCCTCACTGTAACACTCTGATATACCCCACACCCCTCACTGTAACACTCTGACATACCCCACACCCTTCACTGTAACACACTGATATATCCCACACCCCTCACTGCAACACTCTGATATATCCCACACCCCTCACTGTAACACTCTGATATATCCCACACCCCTCACTGTAACACTCTGATATATCTCACACCGCTCACTGTAACACACTGATATACCCCACACCCCCCACTGTAACACTCTGACATACCCCACACCCTTCACTGTAACACACTGATATATCCCACACCCCTCACTGTAACACTCTGATATATCCCACACCCCTCACTGTAACACTCTGATATATCCCACACCCCTCACTGTAACACTCTGATATACCCCACACCGCTCACTGTAACACTCTGATATACCCCACACCCCTCACTGTAACACTCTGATATATCCCACACCCCTCACTGTAACACTCTGATATATCCCACACCCCTCACTGTAACACTCTGATATACCCCACACCCCTCACTGTAACACTCTGATATACCCCACACCCCTCACTGTAACACACTGATATATCCCTCACCCCTCACTGTAACACTCTGATATATCCCACACCCCTCACTGTAACACTCTGATATACCCCACACCCCTCACTGTAACACTCTGATATATCCCACACCCCTCACTGTAACACTCTGATATATCCCACACCCCTCACTGTAACACTCTGATATATCCCACACCCCTCACTGTAACACTCTGATATACCCCACACCCCTCACTGTAACACTCTGATATACCCCACACCCCTCACTGTCACACTCTGATATACCCCACACCCCTCACTGTAACACTCTGATATATCCCACACCCCTCACTGTAACACTCTGATATATCCCACACCCCTCACTGTAACACTCTGATATACCCCACACCCCTCACTGTAACACTCTGATATACCCCACACCCCTCACTGTAACACACTGATATATCCCACACCCCTCACTGTAACACTCTGCTATATCCCACACCCCTCACTGTAACACTCTGATATATCCCTCACCCCTCACTGTAACACTCTGATATATCCCACACCCCTCACTGTAACACTCTGATATATCCCACACCCCTCACTGTAACACTCTGATATACCCCACACCCCTCACTGTAACACTCTGATATACCCCACACCCCTCACTGTAACACTCTGATATATCCCTCACCCCTCACTGTAACACTCTGATATATCCCACACCCCTCACTGTAACACACTGATATATCCCACACCCCTCACTGTAACACTCTGATATATCCCACACCCCTCACTGTAACACTCTGACATACCCCACACCCTTCACTGTAACACACTGATATTCACCACACCCCTCACTGTAACACTCTGATATACCCCACACCCCTCACTGTAACACACTGATATACCCCCACCCCTCACTGTAACACACTGATATATCCCACATCCCTCACTGTAACAGTGATATATCCCACACCCCTCACTGTAACACTCTGATATATCCCACACCCCTCACTGTAACACACTGATATATCCCACACCGCTCACTGTAACACTCTGATATACCCCACACCCCTCACTGTAACACACTGATATATCCCACACCCCTCACTGTAACACTCTGATATATCCCACACCCCTCACTGTAACACTCTGATATATCCCACACCCCTCACTGTAACACTCTGATATACCCCACACCCCTCACTGTAACACTCTGATATATCCCACACCCCTCACTGTAACACTCTGATATATCCCACACCCCTCAGTGTAACACTCTGATATATCCCACACCCCTCACTGTAACACTCTGATATACCCCACACCCCTCACTGTAACACTCTGATATACCCCACACCCCTCACTGTAACACTCTGATATACCCCACACCCATCACTGTAGCACTCTGATATATCCCACACCCCTCACTGTAACACTCCGATATACCCCACACCCCTCACTGTAAAACTCTGATATATCCCACACCCCTCACTGTAACACTCTGATATATCCCACACCCCTCACTGTAACACTCTGATATATCCCACACCCCTCACTGTAACACTCTGATATACCCCACACCCCTCACTGTAACACTCTGATATATCCCACACCCCTCACTGTAACACTCTGATATATCCCACACCCCTCACTGTAACACTCTGATATACCCCACACCCCTCACTGTAACACTCTGATATATCCCACACCCCTCACTGTAACACTCTGATATATCCCACACCCCTCACTGTAACACTCTGATATACCCCACACCCCCTCACTGTAACACTCTGATATATCCCACACCCCCTCACTGTAACACTCTGATATATCCCACACCCCTCACTGTAACACTCTGATATACCCCACACCCCTCACTGTAACACTCTGATACATCCCACACCCCTCACTGTAACACTCTGATATATCCCACACCCCTCACTGTAACACTCTGATATATCCCACACCCCTCACTGTAACACTCTGATATACCCCACACCCCTCACTGTAACACTCTGATATATCCCACACCCCTCACTGTAACACTCTGATATACCCCACACCCCTCACTGTAACACTCTGATATACCCCACACCCCTCACTGTAACTCTGGTAAACCCCACATTCATCACCCCATCTTTCTTTCAATGAACACTTACGAATGACAGTGTGGTCCGTCCCTTTGTATTGTAGGTACATTCCGTTATGATTACGTCTCCCTGAGGGTGAATGAGAAATTGTACAGACTTATTGCAAACCCCTTTTCTCTGAGGGAGAGAGACATCGAGGCTTCAAACAATTCAGTGCCCTTTTCCACAATCTACTCTTCCAGGTGTTTGTTCGCACTTGGAATATCGTGTTCAATTCCGATCACCACACTATTTTGCATGTGCGCCAAGACTCTCAGCAAACTGGGGTGGCACGGTAGCACAGTGGGTTAGCACTGCTGCTTCACAGCTCCAGGGTCCCGGGTTCGATTCCCGGCTCGGGTCACTGTCTGTGTGGAGTTTGCACATTCTACTCGTGTCTGCGTGGGTTTCCTCCGGGTGCTCCGGTTTCCTCCCACAATCGAAAGATGTGCAGTTTGGGTGGATTGACCATGCTAAATTGCCCCTTAGTGTCCAACGATGTGCAGGTTGGGTGGATTGGCCATGCTAAATTGTCCCTTAGTGTCCAAAGATGTGCAGGTTGGGTGGATTGGCCATGCTAAATTGTCCCTTTGTGTCCAAAGATGTGCAGGTTGGGTGGATTGGCCATGCTAAATTGCCCCTTAGTGTCCAAATATGTGCGGGTTGGGTGGATTGGCCGTGCTAAATTGTGCCTTAGTGTCCAAAGATGTGTAGGTTGGGTGGATTGGCCATGCTGAATTGTCCCTTAGTGTCCAAAGATGTGCAGGTTGGGTGGATTGGCCATGCTAAATTGTCCCTTAGTGTCCAAAGATGTGCAGGTTGGGTGGATTGGCCATGCTAAATTGTCCCTTTGTGTCCAAGGATGTGCAGGTTGGGTGGATTGGCCATGCTAAATTGTCCCTTCGTGTCCAAAGATGTGTAGTTTGGGTGGATTGGCCATGCTAAATTGTCCCTTAGTGTCCAAAGATGTGCAGGTTTGGTGGATTGGCCATGCTAAATTGTCCCTTGGTGTCCAAAGATGTGTAGGTTGGGTGGATTGGCCATGCTAAATTGTCCCTTAGTGTCCAAAGATGTGTAGGTTGGGTGGATTGGTCATGCTAAATTGTCCCTTGGTGTCCAAAGATGTGTAGGTTGGGTGGATTGGCCATGCTAAATTGTCCCTTCGTGTCCAAAGATGTGTAGTTTGGGTGGATTGGCCATGCTAAATTGTCCCTTAGTGTCCAAAGATGTGCAGGTTTGGTGGATTGGCCATGCTAAATTGTCCCTTGGTGTCCAAAGATGTGTAGGTTGGGTGGATTGGCCATGCTAAATTGTCCCTTAGTGTCCAAAGATGTGTAGGTTGGGTGGATTGGTCATGCTAAATTGTCCCTTGGTGTCCAAAGATGTGTAGGTTGGGTGGATTGGCCATGCTAAATTGTCCCTTCGTGTCCAAAGATGTGTAGGTTGGGTGGATTGGCCATGCTAAATTGTCCCTAAGTGTCCAAAGATGTGTAGGTTGGGTGGATTGGTCATGCTAAATTGTCCCTTTGTGTCCAAAGATGTGTAGGTTGGGTGGATTGGCCATGCTAAATTGTCCCTTAGTGTCCAAAGATGTGCAGGTTGGGTGGATTGGCCATGCTAAATTGTCCCTTAGTGTCCAAAGATGTGTAGGTTGGGTGGATTGGCCATGCTAAATTGTCCCTTCGTGTCCAAAGATGTGTAGTTTGGGTGGATTGGCCATGCTAAATTGTCCCTTAGTGTCCAAAGATGTGCAGGTTTGGTGGATTGGCCATGCTAAATTGTCCCTTGGTGTCCAAAGATGTGTAGGTTGGGTGGATTGGCCATGCTAAATTGTCCCTTGGTGTCCAAAGATGTGTAGGTTGGGTGGATTGGCCATGCTAAATTGTCCCTTAGTGTCCAAAGATGTGCGGGTTGGGTGGGTTGGCCATGCTAAATTGTCCCTTAGTGTCCAAAGATGTGCAGGTTAGGGGGATTGGCCATGGTAAATTGTCCCTTAGTGTCCAAAGATGTGCGGGTTGGGTGGATTGGCCATGCTAAATTGCCCCTTAGTGTCCAAAGATGTGTAGGTTGGGTGGATTGGTCATGCTAAATTGTCCCTTAGTGTCCAAAGATGTGCAGGTTGGGTGGATTGGCCATGCTAAATTGTCCCTTAGGTTAGAGGGATTAGTGGGTAAATGTGTCGGGATATGGGGGTTCGGGCCTGCGTGGAATTGTGGTCGGTGCAGACTCGATGGGCCGAATGGCCTCTTTCTGCACGGTAGGGTTTCTATGATTCTATGAACCTTTACAGATGCCCCATAGAAAGCATCCTTTCCGGATGTATCACAGCTTGGTCTGGCTCCTGCTCTGCCCAAGACCGCAACAAAAGTTTGTGAATGTCGCCCAGTCCCATCACGCAAACCAGCCTCCCATCCATTGACTCTGTCTACACTTCCCGCTGCCTCGGGGAAAAGCAGCCGGCATAATCAAGGACCCCCCCCACACACCCCGGACATTCTCTCTTCCACCTTCTTCCATCGGGGAAAAGATACTAAAGTCTGAGGTCACGTACCGACCGACTCAAGAACAGCTTCTTCCCTGCTGCTGTCAGACTTTTGAATGGACCTCCCTCGCATTGAGTCGATCTTTCTCTACACCCTAGCTGTGACTGTAACACTGCATTCTGCACCCTCTCCTTTCCTTCTCTATGAACGGTATGCTTTGTCTGTATAGCGCGCAAGAAACAATACTTTTCACTGTATCCCAATACATGTGACAATAATAAATCAAATCAGGAAGTTGATGAGTCCAAAACGTTGTGTGATTTTGAGAAGATATTAGATATCGCTCTTGGGGCTAAAGGGAGCGAGGGATACGGTGGGGGGAAGGGGGGAAATCAGGATATTGAATTTGATACTCAGCCGAGAATTCATAATGAATGGAGGAGCAGGCTGGAAGGGCCGAATGGCCTCCTCTTGCTTCTAGTTTCTGTGTTTTTACGTTTAAAGTTTATTTATTAGTGTCACAAGTAGGCTGACATTAACACTGCAATGAAGTTACTGTGAAAATCCCCTAGTCGCCACACTCTGGCGCCAGTTCGGGTTACACTGAGGGAGAATTTAGCACGGCCAATGCACCCTAACCAGCACGTCTTTCAGACTGTGGGAGGAAACCGGAGCACCCGGAGGAAACCCACGCAGACACGGGGAGAACGTGCAGACTCCACACAGACAGTGACCCAAGCCGGGAATCGAACCCGGGCCCCTGGCGCTGTGAGGCAGCAGCGCTAACCACTGTGGCCACCGCATTAGTGTAGGTACAGCCACGGTGCTGTTGGGGGGGTAGTTCTGGGATTGTTATTGGACATCAGTCAGTCCCCGTGTGTGGTGTAGGTACACCCACGGCGCTGTTAGGGAGGGAGTTCCGGGATTGTTATTGGACATCAGTCAGTCCCCGTGTGTGGTGTAGGTACACCCACGGTGCTGTTAGGGAGGGAGTTCCAGGATTGTTATTGGACATCAGTCAGTCCCGTGTGTGGTGTAGGTACACCCACAGCGCTGTCAGGGAGGGAGTTCTGGGATTGTTATTGGACATCAGTCAGTCCCCGTGTGTGGTGTAGGTACACCCACGGTGCTGTTAGGGAGGGAGTTCCGGGATTGTTATTGGACATCAGTCAGTCCATGTGTGTGGTGTAGGTACACCCACGGCGCTGTTAGGGAGGGAGTTCCAGGATTGTTATTGGACATCAGTCAGTCCCCGTGTGTGGTGTAGGTACACCCACGGTGCTGTTAGGGAGGAAGTTCCAGGATTGTTATTGGACATCAGTCCCCGTGTGTGGTGTAGGTACACCCACGGCGCTGTTAGGGTGGGAGTTCCAGGATTGTTATTGGACATCAGTCAGTCCCCGTGTGTGGTGTAGGTACACCCACGGCGCTGTTAGGGAGGGAGTTCCAGGATTGTTATTGGACATCAGTCAGTCCCCGTGTGTGGTGTAGGTACACCCACGGCGCTGTTAGGGAGGGAGTTCCAGGATTGTTATTGGACATCAGTCAGTCCCCGTGTGTGGTGTCGGTACACCCACGGCGCTGTTAGGGTGGGAGTTCCAGGATTGTTATTGGACATCAGTCAGTCCCCGTGTGTGGTGTAGGTACACCCACGGCGCTGTTAGGGAGGGAGTTCCAGGATTGTTATTGGACATCAGTCAGTCCCGTGTGTGGTGTAGGTACACCCACGGCGCTGTTAGGGAGGGAGTTCCAGGATTGTTATTGGACATCAGTCAGTCCCGTGTGTGGTGTAGGTACACCCACAGCGCTGTCAGGGAGGGAGTTCTGGGATTGTTATTGGACATCAGTCAGTCCCCGTGTGTGGTGTAGGTACACCCACGGCGCTGTTAGGGAGGGAGTTCCGGGATTGTTATTGGACATCAGTCAGTCCCCGTGTGTGGTGTAGGTACACCCACGGCGCTGTTAGGGAGGGAGTTCCGGGATTGTTATTGGACATCAGTCAGTCCCCGTGTGTGGTGTAGGTACACCCACGGCGCTGTTCGGGAGGGAGTTCCGGGATTCCGACCCCAGTGAAGGAACGGCCGATATGTTTCCAAGTCGGGGATGGTGTGAGGGGCTCGGAGGGGGGAACTTGCAGGCGGTGGGTGTGTCTGCTGTTCCCCCTCCCCTTGTCTTTCCCGAGGTGGGGGGATTTGGTAGGTGCTGTCGAAGGAGCCCTGGCGAGTCGCTGCGGTGCATCTTGTCGAGGGTACACATGACAGTTCAGCGACAGCAGGTACACTTGCAACACGATTGCAATTAACAGGGACTACTCACGCGCCGCACAGTAACTGCCTCCCTCAGTATCCGTGTCTCCTGAAGATTAAAATCGTAATATTTGTCCTCTGTAATGACTGCAACCTGCTTCCCATCTCTACAAAGAACAAAGAGCAAAGAAAAGTACAGCACAGCAACAGGCCCCTCAGCCCTCCCAGCCTGGGCTGACCATATGATCCCTGAACTAACCTTTAAAAAAAAAACCTTCTGCCATTAATCGGTCTGTAACCCCTTCCAACCGTAACCAAACCCACACACGCACCAGGCAGCCTGTAACCTGATCGGAGAGAAGAAGGAAAGGGGATTAATCTCTCACCCACCCACACACACACACACACACTGGGCAGCCTGTAACCTGATCGGAGAGAAGAAGGAAAGGGGATTAATCTCTCACCCACCCACACACACACACACACTGGGCAGCCTGTAACCTGATCGGAGAGAAGAAGGAAAGGGGATTAATCTCTCACCCACCCACACACACACACACACACACTGGGCAGCCTGTAACCTGATCGGAGGGAAGGGAAGGGGATTAATCTCTCACCCACCCACACACACACACACACTGGGCAGCCTGTAACCTGATCGGAGAGAAGAAGGGAAGGGGATTAATCTCTCACCCACCCACACACACACACACTGGGCAGCCTGTAACCTGATCGGAGAGAAGGGAAGGGGATTAATCTCTCACCCACCCACACACACACACACTGGGCAGCCTGTAACCTGATCGGAGAGAAGGGAAGGGGATTAATCTCTCACCCACCCACACACACACACACACTGGGCAGCCTGTAACCTGATCGGAGGGAAGGGAAGGGGATTAATCTCTCACCCACCCACACACACACACTGGGCAGCCTGTAACCTGATCGGAGAGAAGGGAAGGGGATTAATCTCTCACCCACCCACACACACACACACACTGGGCAGCCTGTAACCTGATCGGAGAGAAGAAGGAAAGGGGATTAATCTCTCACCCACCCACACACACACACACACTGGGCAGCCTGTAACCTGATCGGAGAGAAGAAGGAAAGGGGATTAATCTCTCACCCACCCACACTGGGCAGCCTGTAACCTGATCGGAGAGAAGAAGGAAAGGGGATTAATCTCTCACCCACCCACACACACACACACACACTGGGCAGCCTGTAACCTGATCGGAGAGAAGAAGGAAAGGGGATTAATCTCTCACCCACCCACACACACACACACACTGGGCAGCCTGTAACCTGATCGGAGAGAAGAAGGAAAGGGGATTAATCTCTCACCCACCCACACACACACACACTGGGCAGCCTGTAACCTGATCGGAGAGAAGAAGGAAAGGGGATTAATCTCTCACCCACCCACACACACACACACTGGGCAGCCTGTAACCTGATCGGAGGGAAGGGAAGGGGATTAATCTCTCACCCACCCACACACACACACACTGGGCAGCCTGTAACCTGATCGGAGAGAAGGGAAGGGGATTAATCTCTCACCCACCCACACACACACACACTGGGCAGCCTGTAACCTGATCGGAGAGAAGAAGGAAAGGGGATTAATCTCTCACCCACCCACACACACACACACTGGGCAGCCCCTTCCCCTATCGGAGAGAAAGTGGGGTGGGGGTGGGGAGGTGCAAGAACCCTCTCACCCACCTCACCCCAGATACCCACAAACTGGGCAGCCCGTAACCCAATCGGTGGGAGATGGGGGGATTAGCCCTCTCGTCCACCTTGTTCCCGTACACCAGGCAGCCCGTAACTTGATGGGATGCAGGAGACAAGGGGTGGGGGTGGGGAGGGGGGGGGGGGGGTGAGGATTAATCCTCTCACCCACCTCCTCCCAGTTCCACACATACAGCGTGGCAGCCCGTAACCCGATTGGATACAGGGGAGGGGGAATTAACCCTCTCGCCCCACCTTCTCCCAGTTACGCACGTATGCTAGGGCAGCCCGTAACCTGATCGGATGCAGGAGACGGGGAGGGTGGGGAGGGGGGGGGGGGGGTGAGGATTAATCCTCTCACCCACCTCCTCCCAGTTCCACACATACAGCGTGGCAGCCCGTAACCCGATTGGATACAGGGGAGGGGGAATTAACCCTCTCGCCCCACCTTCTCCCAGTTACGCACGTATGCTAGGGCAGCCCGTAACCTGATCGGATGCGGGAAGGGGGAGGGGAGGGTGGAATTAACTCTCTCGCCCACCTCCTCCCAGTTACGTTGAAAACTGATACCTGGGGAGGGGGAGGTTGACAGAGAGGATACTGGGCTAGGGGTGGGGGGGGGCAGGTGGTCCCGTGACAGACAAGCCTTGACGGAGAAACTTCCTGACTTTCCTCCTCACCTGAACTGCAAGACACGGATTTCAGATCCGGCGAGGTGTGTGTGAAGAATTGAGCCAAAGATTTGCATATCTGTGTAATTCTTACCAACCTGCTGTGGGAGAAATAACAAAATTAATCATCCAATCAACCAACTTAGGTAGAAACATAGAAACTAGAAGCAGGAGGAGGCCATTCGGCCCTTCCAGCCTGCTCCACCACTCATTATGAATTCTCGGCTGATCATCAAATCCAATATCCTGATCGCCCCCCTTTCCCCCACCCTATCCCTCGATCCCTTTCGCCCAAGAGCGATATCTAATATCTTCTCAAATTCACACAACGTTTTGGCCTCAACTACTTTCTGTGGGAGTGAATTCCACACATTCACCACCCTCTGGGTGAAGAAATTTCTCCTCACCTCAGTCCTAAAAGGTTTACCCCTTATCCTCAAAATATGACCCCCCAATTCTGGATCAATTTGATATTGAGATGAGGAGGAATTTCTTCTCCCGGAGAGTTGCAAATATTTGGAACTCCTCGACACAGAGAGGGCAGAGCCCTCATATATACTTAAGGCTGGGATACATAGTGTTTTGATTAGCCAAAAAAAATTGCCCCTCAGTTGTCCAAAGATGTCCAGGTTAGGTGGATTGGCCATGCTAAATTGTCCCTCAGTGTCCAAAGATGTGCGGGTTGAGTGGATTGCCATGCTAAATTGTCCCTTAGTGTCCAAAGATGTGCAGGTTAGGTGGATTGGCCATGCTAACTTGTCCCTTAGTGTCCAAAGATGTGTAGGTTGGGTGGATTGGCCATGCTAAATTGTCCCCTTAGTGTCCAAAGATGTGTAGGTTGGGTGGATCGGCCATGCTAAATTGTCCCTTCGTGTCCAAAGATGTGCAGGTTGGGTGGATTGGCCATGCTAAATTGTCCCTGAGTGTCCAAAGATGTGCAGGTTGGGTGGATTGGTCATGCTAAATTGCCCCTTAGTGTCCAAAGATGTGTAGGTTGGGTGGATTGGTCATGCTAAGTTCCCCCTTAGTGTCCAAAGATGTGCAGGTTGGGTGGATTGGCCATGCTAAATTGTCCCTTAGTGGCCAAAGATGTGTAGGTTGGGTGGATTGGCCATGCTAAATTGCCCCTTAGTGTCCAAAGATGTACAGGTTGGGTGGATTGGTCATGCTAAATTGTCCCTTACTGGCCAAAGGTGTGCAGGTTAGGGGGATTGGTCATGCTAAATTGTCCCTTAGTGGCCAAAGATGTGTTGGTTGGGTGGATTGGCCATGCTAAATTGTCCCTTAGTGTCCAAAGATGTGCAGGTTGGGAGGATTGGCCATGCTAAATGGTCCCTTAGTGTCCAAAGATGTCCAGGTTGGGTGGATTGGCCATGCTAAATTGTCCCTTAGTGTCCAAAGATGTGCAGGTTGGGTGGATTGGCCATGCTAAATTGTCCCTTCATGTCCAAAGATGTGCAGGTTGGGTGGATTGGCCATGCTAAATTCCCCCTTAGTGTCCAAAGATGTGCAGGTTGGGTGGATTGGCCATGCTAAATTCCCCCTTAGTGTCCAAAGATGTGCAGGTTGGGTGGATTGGCCATGCTAAATTCCCCCTTAGTGTCCAAAGATGTGTAGGTTGGGTGGATTGGCCATGCTAAATTGTCCCCTTAGTGTCCAAAGATGTGTAGGATGGGTGGATTGGCCATGCTAAATTGCCCCTTAGTGTCCAAAGATGTGTAGGTTGGATGGATTGGTCATGCTAAGTTCCCCCTTAGTGTCCAAAGATGTGCAGGTTGGGTGGATTGGCCATGCTAAATTGTCCCTTATTGGCCAAAGATGTGTAGGTTGGGAGGATTGGCCATGCTAAATTGCCCCTTAGTGTCCAAAGATGTACAGGTTGGGTGGATTGGTCATGCTAAATTGTCCCTTACTGGCCAAAGGTGTGCAGGTTAGGGGGATTGGTCATGCTAAATTGTCCCTTAGTGGCCAAAGATGTGTTGGTTGGGTGGATTGGCCATGCTAAATTGTCCCTTAGTGTCCAAAGATGTGCAGGTTGGGAGCATTGGCCATGCTAAATTGTCCCTTAGTGTCCAAAGATGTTCAGGTTGGGTGGATTGGCCATGCTAAATTGTCCCTTAGTGTCCAAAGATGTCCAGGTTGGGTGGATTGGCCATGCTAAATTGTCCCTTAGTGTCCAAAGATGTGCAGGTTGGGTGGATTGGCCATGCTAAATTGTCCCTTAGTGTCCAAAGATGTGCAGGTTGGGTGGATTGGCCATGCTAAATTGTCCCTTCGTGTCCAAAGTTGTGCAGGTTGGGTGGATTGGCCATGCTAAATTGTCCCTTAGTGTCCAAAGATGTGCAGGTTGGGTCTATTGGCCATGCTAAATTGTCCCCTTAGTGTCCAAAGATGTGTAGGTTGGGTGGATTGGCCATGCTAAAATGCCCCTTAGTGTCCAAAGATGTGCAGGTTGGGTGGATTGGCCATGCTAAATTGCCCCTTAGTGTCCAAAGATGTACAGGTTAGGGGGATTGGCCATGCTAAATTGCCCCTTAGTGTCCAAAGATGTGTAGGTTAGGTGGATTGGCCATGCTAAATTGTCCCTTAGTGTCCAAAGATGTGTAGGTTAGGTGGATTGGCCATGCTAAATTGCCCCTTAGTGTCCAAAGATGTGCAGGTTGGGTGGATTGGCCATGCTAAATTGTCCCCTTAGTGTCCAAAGATGTGCAGGTTAGGGGGATTGGCCATGCTAAATTGTCCCTTAGTGTCCAAAGATGTGCAGGTTGGGTGGATTGGCCATGCTAAATTGTCCCCTTAGTGTCCAAAGATGTGCAGGTTGGGTGGATTGGCCATGCTAAATTGTCCCCTTAGTGTCCAAAGATGTGCAGGTTAGGGGGATTGGCCATGCTAAATTGTCCCTTAGTGTCCAAAGATGTGCGGGTTGGGTGGATTGGCCATGCTAAATTGTCCCTTCGTGTCCAAAGATGTGTAGATTAGGTGGATTGGCCATGCTAAATTGTCCCTTAGTGTCCAAAGATGTGCAGGTTGGGTGGATTGGCCATGCTAAATTGTCCCTTAGTGTCCAAAGATGTGCAGGTTGGGTGGATTGGCCGTGCTAAATTGTCCCTTAGTGTCCAAAGATGTGCAGGTTGGGTGGATTGGCCATGCTAAATTGTCCCTTAGTGTCCAAAGATGTGCAGGTTGGGTGGATTGGCCGTGCTAAATTGTCCCTTAGTGTCCATGATGTGTGTGTTAGGGGGGGATTAGTGGGATAAATGTGTGGGGTTACGGAGATCGGGTGAGGGTGACTCTGGGTAAGGTGCTGTGTCGGAGGGTGGGTGCGGGAGGAATGGCCTCTCCTCCTGCACCGTCAGGGATTCTGGGATGGCCTCTGGAAAGGCAGGGAGCCGGCTGGGGCGCTGGGTCGGGGTTGGCCTTACCTTGTTCACGGGGCTGGTGTCGCAGTAAGCGTAGGTCTTGAACGATGGCACGTTGGGAGGTAGGACCAGGAACTCCCCGACCTTTACCCCGGTCCAGACAATGCCAATGTCGTATTTCCGGAGGTTTGTCGTTGTGTGTAGCCTGAATCCGGATTTGTCCACGACCCCTCGAGAGAGTTCAAAGCGATATCCATCAGGCAACCCTGACCTCTGACCTTCACCCCTGACCCTAACCTCTGACAGTAACCCCTTTGACCCACCTCTGACCCTTGAGCCTAACACTTGACCCTAATCCTGACCCTTGACCTTAGCCTTAACCCTGACCCAAACCTTGACCCTTAACCCTGACCCTAACCTCTGACTCTAAACCCTGACTCCTGAACTTTGACCCCTGAACCTTGACACTGACCCTGACCCTAAACCTTGATCCTGAACCGTAACCCTGAATCCTGACCCTAAACCCTGAACCTGACCCCTGACCCTAAACCCCGACCCTGAATACTGAAGCCTGACCCTAACCTCTGATCCTAACCTCTGACCCTCCATCCTGAACCCTGACCCTAGCCTCTGACCCTAACCTCTGACCCTAAACCCTGAACTTTGATCCTCAATCCTGAAACCTGATTCTAAACCCAGACCCCAAACCCTAACCCTGAACCTTGACCCAAATTCCTGAAGTCTCAACCTTGACCCTGACCCTGAACCCTGACCCTAAACCCAGACCCTGAACCTTGACCCTGAACCGTGACCCTGAAGCGTGAACCCTGACCCTAACCCTAAACCCTGACCCTTGACCCTGAACGACTGGCCCTGAAGTCTGAACCTTGACCCTGAACTCTAACTCTGAACCCTGAAGTGACCCCTGACCCTGAACTCTGACCTTGAGCCCTGAACTCTGACCATCAACCCTGACCCTGAACTTTGACCCCTGAACCACTGACCCTGACCCTAATCTCAGACCCTGACCCCTGTCCCTGAACCCTATCCTCTAACCCGACCCGAAACCCTGAACCCTGACCCCAAACCCCGACCCTAACCTAAAATCGCAACTTCAAACCCCTGACACTAATGAACGAGCGGGAGGAGGTTACAGAGGTAGGGAGGGGTGTTGGGACTGGAGGAGGTTACAGAGATAGGGAGGGGTATAGGGGGCTGGAGGAGGTTACAGAGATAGGGAGGGGTGTAGGGGAGGGAGGAGGTTAGAGATAGGGAGGGGGTGTATGGGGCTGGAGGAGGTTACAGAGATAGGGAGGGGTGTAGGGACTGGAGAAGGTTACAGAGATAGGGAGGGGTGTAGGGGCTGGAGGAGGTTACAGAGATAGGGAGGGGTGTAGGGGGCTGGAGGAGGTTACAGAGACGGAGGGGGTGTAGGGGCTGGAGGAGGTCTCAGAGATAGGGAGGGGTATAGGGGGCTGGAGGAGGTTACAGAGATAGGGAGGGGTGTAGGGACTGGAGGAGGTTACAGAGATAGGGAGGGGTGTAGGGGCTGGAGGAGGTTACAGAGATAGGGAGGGGGGTGTAGGGGCTGGAGGAGGTTGGGGGATAGGGAGGGGGTGTAGGGTTTGGAGGAGTTTGGGGGATGGGGAGGGGTTTTAGGGGGATGGAGGAGGTTGGGAGATAGGGAGGGACTGTAGGGGCTGGAGGAGGGTGGGGGCTAGGGAGGGGGTGTCAGGGCTGGAGGAGGTTGGGGGATAGGGAGGGGTTTTAGGGGGATGGAGGAGGTTGGGGATAGGGAGGGGGTGTCGGGGCTGGAGGAGGTTCGGGGATAGGGAGGGGGTGTAGGGGCTGGAGGAGGTTGGGGGATAGGGAGGGGGTGTCGGGGCTGGAGGAGGTTCGGGGATAGGGAGGGGGTGTCGGGGCTGGAGGAGGTTGGGGGATAGGGAGGGGGTGTCGGGGCTGGAGGAGGTTGGGGATAGGGAGGGGGTGTAGGGGCTGGAGGAGGTTGGGGGATAGGGAGGGGGTGTCGGGGCTGGAGGAGGTTCGGGGATAGGGAGGGGGTGTCGGGGCTGGAGGAGGTAGGGGGATAGGGAGGGGGTGTAGGTGCTGGAGGAGGTTGGAGGATAGGGAGGGGGTGTCGGGGCTGGAGGAGGTTGGGGGATAGGGAGGGGGTGTCGGGGCTGGAGGATGTTGGGGGATAGGGAGGGGGGGTGTCGGGGCTGGAGGAGGTTGGGGGATAGGGAGGGGGGTGTCGGGGCTGGAGGAGGTTTCGGGATAGGGAGGGGGGTGTAGGGGCTGGAGGAGGTTCGGGGATAGGGAGGGGGTGTAGGGGACTGGAGGAGGTTGGGGGATAGGGAGGGGGGGTGTCGGGGCTGGAGGATGTTGGGGGATAGGGACCTTACCACTCCGGCTTTGGGGATTATCGTAGTGTATTTGCAGCATGTAATAGACTTTGTCGTCAGGACCTCCGAGGGGGAATCCAGCCACGTCGGGATAAATGAGGGACTGTGAGGGAGAGAGATACGTTATTTCTGTCAAACCAGATCACCGCCCCCCCCCACCACCCCTCCCCCCCCTCCGCCCCCCCACAACCTCCCCCCTCCACAGGTGTCCTGGTGGATGGTGTCCCAGTGAGGGAGGGGTGGGGGGTACTCCTGAGGTTCAAACTTGACACGCGCTAAACCCTGACCCTAAACGTGACCTCGATGCTAAACGTGACCCCTGGCCCTGAATGTGACCCCTGACCCTCAATGTGACCCCTGACTTAAACGTGACCCTTGCTGCTAAATGTGACCCCTGACCCTAACCGTGACCCCTGACCCTAACCGTGACCCCGGAACCTAAACGTGAATCTGGACCCTAAATGTGAGGCCTGACCCTAAATGTGAACCCTGACCCGATATTTGACCCCTGACCCGAAATGTGACATCAACTCTAAATGTGACCCCTGACCCTAAATGTGACCCCTGACCCTAAACATGATCCCTGAGCCTAAACATAACCCTGATCCCAAATGTAACCCCTGACCTTAAACATGACCCCCGATCTTGATTGTGACCCGACTCTAAACATGACGCCTGATACTTAACGTGACCCCTGACCCTTCACGCGACCCCCTGACTTTAAATGTGACCCCTGACCCTAAACATGACCCCTGAACCCAAACGTGACCCCTCACCCCAAATGTGATCCCTGACTCTGAACATGACCCCGACCCTAAACGTTACCCGACGCCAAATGTAACCCCACTTCCAATGTGACCCCTGACCCCAAACGTGACCCCTGACCCTAAACATGACCCCTGACCCAAGTTTAATCGGAGGTCTGGTATGTACGGGAGCGCATATTCCCCTGGATAGTGAGTCTGGTGCACACCCTCGGGCTGATCAGAGGGTCCAGGGATTCGGGCAAAAGAATGACTCCTTCAGCCAATACACAAATATTAGTGGATCCTTGAATCCACTGGGTTCAACCTAGTTAGGCTTCCTGGTAACGAGGGACGGGCATATGGACTAATGCTCTCCCAGTCCTGTTGACAGTGGAACGTTATTGGCTAAGGTAATAATGTGTAATATTGTAATTGGACCCTCCAGTCTGATTGACAAGACTGGGCGGGGAATTGAAGCGTCCAGGACAGTATAACAATCCTACGTTCGTAATGTTACGGCAGAGATGACAGACGGAGCTCATCGGCTGTTCTCTCTCCTGAATCATGCATGAGCAAATACAATTCCTTTTCGATCTTTAACTACATAGGATGCAAAGCTGGGCTGAAAAATGGCAAATTGAGTTTAACCCTGATAAATGTGAGGTGATTCATTTTGGTAGGACTAATTTAAATGTGGATTACAGGGTCAAAGGTAGGGTTCTGAAGACTGTGGAGGAACAGAGAGATCTTGGGGTCCATATCCACAGATCTCTAAAGGTTGCCACTCAAGTGGATAGAGCTGTGAAGAAGGCCTATAGTGTGTTAGCTTTTATTAACAGGGGGTTGGAGTTTAAGAGCCGTGGGGTTATGCTGCAACTGTACAGGACCTCGGTGAGACCACATTTGGAATATTGTGTGCAGTTCTGGTCACCTCACTATAAGAAGGATGTGGAAGCGCTGGAAAGAGTGCAGAGGAGATTTACCAGGATGCTGCCTGGTTTGGAGGGTAGGTCTTATGAGGAAAGGTTGAGGGAGCTAGGGCTGTTCTCTCTGGAGCGGAGGAGGCTGAGGGGAGACTTAATCGAGGTTTATAAAATGATGAAGGGGATAGATAGAGTGAACGTTCAAAGACTATTTCCTCGGGTGGATGGAGCTATTACAAGGGGGCATAACTATAGGGTTCGTGGTGGGAGATACAGGAAGGATATCAGAGGTAGGTTCTTTACGCAGAGAGTGGTTGGGGTGTGGAATGGACTGCCTGCAGTGATAGTGGAGTCAGACACTTTAGGAACATTTAAGCGGTTATTGGATAGGCACAGGGAGCACACCAGGATGATAGGGAGTGGGATAGCTTGATCTTGGTTTCAGATGAAGGTCGGCACAACATCGTGGGCCGAAGGGCCTGTTCTGTGCTGTACTGTTCTATGTTCTACATGCTGACTTTCGTAGTCTGTGTATTGGTTGAGTGAGATCGACTGAGTACGAGACACCCCACCTCAGAAAATTCCTCTTCTCGGCCTGAACACTTAAACCCAAAAGCAACCCTGCCTCCGGGCTTAACTGAGTCAGACCCCAAACCCTAAGAGTGTGGTCAAGCTGAGTTTGTGAAGTGCGGGGCCCCTTTAAGAGCTAGTTCCGTGTAAGTGTGTGGAAGCTTAAACTGCAGGGGCACATAGCGTACACAGGGTGTAACATTTATAGCCAGGACCAAGCATCAGAAATGTTCTGACGTTTTTCCCCGGGGCGCTCTGTATTCGTTGAACCTCACTTAACCAATATGTAAACAGCGAAATACAGTATAGAGTTAAAGAACAAAAAGGAATTTATTCGCTAATGCATGCGTCAGGACAGAGACACACACCGTCACTGAAGGTATAATATTGCAAGGTAAAATTATATCATTCGGAACATTTCACTATCCCGCCCAGTCTTGTCAATCAGACTGCAGGGTCCAATTACAATATTACACATTGTTACCTTAGCCAACAATGTTCTACCCGTCAATAGGTTCACAAGAATGATCCCTGGAATAAGATCCCTCCCCCTCATCCTTCTAAACTCCAATGAGTACAGACCCAGAGTCTTCAACCGTTCCTCACACGCCAAGCTCTTCATTCCAGGGAATCATTCTTGTGAACCTCCTCTGGACCCTTTCCAAGGCCCAGCACATCCTTCCTTAGATACGGGGCCCAAAACTGCTCACGATACTCCAAATGGGGTCTGAGCAGAGCCTGATACAGCCTCAGAAGTACATCCCTGCCCTTGTATTCTAGCCCTCTCAACATGAATGTTAACATTGCATTTGAATGAAGACTTTTCATATGAGGAACGGTTGAGGACTCTGGGTCTGTGCTCGTTGGAGTTTAGAAGGATGAGGGGGGATCTTATTGAAACCTACAGGATACTGCGAGGCCCGGATAGAGTGGACGTGGAGAGGATGTTTCCACTAGAACAAGAACAAAGAACAATACAGCACAGGAACAGGCCCTTCGGCCCTCCAAGCCCGCGCCGCTCCCCGGTCCAGGATTGAATCCTGAATCCAGGATCCCCGCCCAATTTTCCAGCCTATCTACATACCAATATCCTATCCACCGAGCTGTCCCCCACAGCTACGATGCTTTGTTCATTACAACCTATTAACTCACCCCCACCCCCCCATTCCAGACCATGTGATCTCCAGGGAGAGGCGAAAACCCAGAGTGAAAAACCCCAGGGCCAATATGGGGAAAAAAAATCTGGGAAATTCCTCTCCGACCCCCTGAGGCGATCGAAACGAGTCCAGGAGATCACAATGGCCCTGATCGGAAAATGCTTCCCAACCCTAGTCATTTCCACTTCCACGAACACCATATGAATTCCCTGCCCCCGAGACAGGTTCCCAACTATCCGCAGTCTCGCTCTGTACTGGCACCAGCAAGATGATCATAGAATGAAGCCTTGAAACGAGAAACCAGGAACAATTAGCCCGCGCCGCTCCCTGGTCCAAACTAGACCACTCTTTTGTATCCCTCCCACTAGTTTCCCACTAGTGGGAAAAACTAGAACCAGAGGGAACATAACCTCAGGCTAAAGGGACGATCCTTTAAAACAGAGATCATAGAAATCATAGAAACCCTACAGTGCAGAAGGAGGCCATTCGGCCCATCGAGTCTGCACCGACCACAATCCCACCCAGGCCCTACCCCCACATATTTTACCCACTAATCCCTCTAACCTACACATCCCAGGACTCTAAGGGGCAATGTTTTTAACCTGGCCAATCAACCTAACCCGCACATCTTTGGACTGTGGGAGGAAACCGGAGCAAACCCACGCAGACACGAGGAGAATGTGCAAACTCCACACAGACAGTGACCCGAGCCGGGAATCGAACCCGGGACCCTGGAGCTGTGAAGCAGCAGTGCTAACCACTGTGCTACCGTGCCGCCCCAATGATGAGGAATTTCTTCAGCCAGAGAGTGGTGAATCTGTGGAACTCTTTGCCGCAGAAGGCTGTGGAGGCTGGGCCATTGAGTGTCTTTAAGACAGAGATAGGTTCCTGATTAATAAGGGGATCAGGGGTTATGGGGAAAAGGCAGGAGAATGGGGATGAGAAAAATATCAGCCATGGTTGAATGGCGGAGCAGACTCGATGGGCCGAGTGGCCTCATTCTGCTCCTGTGTTTTATGGTTTTATGGAATAGGAGATTATTAGCTCATTGCCCCTGTCAGTTCCTCCCCCTTTACCAAGGAAACCTAACCCAGTCACCAAGGCCATTATTAACATCTGTGATTTCCAATTGGTGAAAGGAGCTATTCTTACATAGAAACGTAGAAAAACGACAGCACAAAACAGGCCCTTCGGCCCCACAAGTTGTGCCGAACATATCCCTACCTTCTAGACCTACCTAGAGGGGTTTGGATTATGAGGAGAGGCTGAGGAGATTGGGTTTGTACTCGTTGGAGTTTAGAAGGATGAGGGGGGATCTTATGGAGACTTATAAGATAATGCGGGGGCTGGATAGGGTGGAGGCGGAGAGATTCTTTCCACTTAGTAAGGAAGTTAAAACTAGAGGACACAGCCTCAAAATAAAGGGGGGTCGGTTTAGGACAGAGTTGAGGAGGAACTTCTTCTCCCAGAGGGTGGTGAATCTCTGGAATCCTCTGCCCACTGAGGTGGTGGAGGCTACCTCGCTGAATATGTTTAAAGCGCAGATGGATGGATTCCTGAGCGGTAAGGGAATTAAGGGTTATGGGGATCAGGCGGGTAAGTGGTACTGATCCACGTCAGATCAGCCATGATCTTGTTGAATGGCGGGGCAGGCTCGAGGGGCTAGATGGCCTACTCCTGCTCCTATTTCTTATGTTCTTATAACCCTCCATCCTATTAAGTCCCATGTGCTCATCCAGGAGTCTCTTAAAAGTCCCTATTGAGTTGGGGTTTTTTTTTAGGTTCTTTACGCAGAGAGTGGTTGGGGTGTGGAACGGACTGCCTGCAGGGATAGTGGAGTCAGACACTTTAGGAACATTTAAGCGGTTATTGGATAGGCACATGGAGCACACCAGGATGATAGGGAGTGGGATAGCTTGATCTGGGTTTCAGACAAAGCTCGGCACAACATCGTGGGCCGAAGGGCCTGTTCTGTGCTGTAATTTTCTTTGTCCTAATATTGAAAGTACAGTTTAACCTTATAATACTTAGTTAATTTGTGGTTATGCAGTTTATAATAACTTTGCAGTTTATAATAACTTTGTATATTTTGTTTCAGCCACATTGTGGATTCTCACTATATATTTATAATTCTTTTTATTCATCCGGGGGACCCGGGCGTCGCTGGGTCCAGCATTTATTGCCCATCCCCAGTTGCCCCTTAGAGGGCAGTGTAGAGTCAACCACGTTGCTGTGGCTCTGGAGTCACATGTAGGCCAGACCGGGTAAGGACGGCAGATTTCCTTCCCGAAAGGGAACCAGATGGGTTTTTCCCGACAACGGGTCATCAGTAGATTCTTCATCCCAGATATTATTTATTGAATTCAAATTCCACCACCTGCCGTGGGCGGGATTCGAACCCGTGTCCCCCCAGAACATTCGCTGAGTTTCCGGATTAATAGTCTGGCGATAGTGGGCGGCACGGGTGGCACAGCGGGGTCAGCACCGCTGCCTCACAGCGCCAGGGACCCGGGTTCGATTCCCAGCCTCGGGTCACCGTCTGTGCGGAGTTTGCACGTTCTCCTCGTGTCTGCGTGGGTTTCCTCCGGGTGCTCCGGTTTCCTCCCACAGTCCAAAGATGTGCGGGTTAGGGTGGATTGGCCGTGCTAAATTGCACGTTAGGGGGACCAGATAGGGTTATGGGGATAGGGTCTGGTTGGGATGGTGGTGGGTGCAGACTCGATGGGCCAAATGGCCTCCTTCTGCACTGTAGGGTTTCTATGATTCCATTTATCATGAGACCATCGCACTTGTTACCTAGCTGTGAGGCCATCGCAGTGACAAAAAGAGGAACTCAACAGCCTGCCTGGGGTTCAACTGAGGAGCTGCCACCCCTCAACACCTCGAGAGGGAAAGAGCAACTCCCTGCCAGCTTAGAATACCTCTGAAAAGAACTCTCCATCTATCTAACAAAGGGGTACCAAATCAGAAAGAGCTAACAGATGTGGAATCGGCAGAACTCCAAAGGTTTTTTCCCCAAAGCCAAGACACCTGGTTGTATATTTTTTGAGAGTGGCGAAACGATTGTTATTTTTTGTTGGGGGAAATGGATGATCCTTGTATTTATTTGAACAGCATTTCTACTTTAATCGATGTGTTACTCGTCTCATGAAAGCTCCTGGTCGGTTAAATAAATAATTCGTTAATTGTTCACTGAAAGCGGGAGTCAGGTGTTTCTGTTAATAAACTTCTAAGTTTTTAGGTGTCCAGATCACCAACAACCTGTCCTGGTCCCCCCCATGCCGACACTATAGTTAAGAAAGTCCCACCAACGCCTCTACTTTCTCAGGAGACTAAGGCAATTTGTCATGTCAGCTACGACTCTCACCAACTTTTACAGATGCCCCATAGAAAGCATCCTTTCTGGTTGTATCACAGCTTGGTCTGGCTCCTGCTCTGCCCAAGACCGCAAGGAACTACAAAAGGTCGTGAACATAGCCCAGTCCCATCACGCAAACCAGCCTCCCATCCATTGACTCCGTCTACACTTCCCGCTGCCTCGGGGAAAAGCAGCCAGCATAATCAAGGACCCCCACACACCCCGGACATTCTCTCTTCCACCTTCTTCCGTCGGGAAAAAGATACAAAAGTCTGAGGTCACGTACCGACCGACTCAAGAACAGCTTCTTCCCTGCTGCTGTCAGACTTTTGAATGGACCTACCTCGCATTGAGTTGATCTTTCTCTACACCCTAGCTGTGACTGTAACACTACATTCTGCACCCTCTCCTTTCCTTCTCTATGAACGGTATAGGAACATAAGAACTAGGAGCAGGAGTAGGCCATCTGGCCCCTCGACCCTCCTCTGCCATTCAATAAGATCATGGCTGATGTTTTTGTGGACTCAGCTCCACTTACCCGCCCGCTCCCCTTAATTCCTTTACTGTTCAAAAATTTATCTATCCTTGCCTTAAAAACATTCAATGAGGTAGCCTCAACTGGGTAGGGAATCCCACAGATTCACAACCCTTTGTGTGAAGAAGTTCCTCCTCAACTCAGTCCTAAATCTGCTTCCCCTTATTTTGAGGCCATGCCCCCTAGTTCTAGTTTCACCCGCCAGTGGAAACAACCTTCCTGCTTCTATCTTATCTATTCCCTTCATAATCTTATATGTTTCTATAAGATCTCCCCTCATTCTTCTGAATTCCAATGAGTATAGCCCCAGTCTACTCAGTCTCTCCTCATAAGCCAACCCTCTCAACTCCGGAATCAACCTAGTGAATCTCCTCCGCACCCCCTCCAGTGCCAGTATATCCTTTCTCAAGTAAGGAGACCAAAACTGTGCACAGTACTCCAGGTGTGGCCTCACCAGCACCTTATACAGCTGCAACATAACCTCGCTGTTTTTAAACTCCATCCCTCCGGCAATGAAGGACAAAATGTCCATTTACCTTCTTAATTACCTGCTGCACCTGCAAACCAACTCCTTGAGATTCCTGCACAAGGACGCCCGGGTCCCTCTGCAACAGCAGCATGCTGCAATTTTTTACCATTTAAATAATAGTCCATTTTGCTGTTATTCCGACCAAAATGGATGACCTCACATTTACCAACATTGTACTCCATCTGCCAGACCCTCGTCCACTCACTTAGACTATCTATATCCCTTTGCAGACTTTCAGCGTCCTCTGCACACTTTGCTCTGCCACCCATCTTTGTGTCGTCTGCGAATTTTGACACACTATGTTTTGTCTGTACAGCGCGCAAGAAACAATACTTTTCACTGTACCCCAATACATGTGACAATAATAAATCAAATCAAATCAAGCATTAATTAAGAATGGTTAACACCAAACACTTTAACCAGATTACAAAGCGAGGTAATCCTCTTTGGGGGACTTGCGTGACTTCTCAAGAGGGGATCATCCTCTGCCTCGTAACAAGAGGCCTGAACACTAAAACCCAAACGTAACCTACCTCCAGGGCGAACTAAGTCAGGCCTCAAACCCTAATAGGCCCCAAACACTAAAAGCCAAACTTAACCCTGCATCCAGGGCCGAACTAAGTCAGGCCTCAAACCCTAATGGGCCCCAAACACTAAAAGCCAAACTTAACCCTGCATCCAGGGCCGAACTAAGTCAGGCCTCAAACCCTAATAGGCCCCAAACACTAAAACCCAAACTTAACCCTGCATCCAGGGCCGAACTAAGTCAGGCCTCAAACCCTAATAGGCCCCAAACACTAAAACTCAAACTTAACCCTGCCTCCAGGGCCGAACTAAGTCAGGCCTCAAACCCTAATAGGCCCCAAACACTAAAACTCAAACTTAACCCTGCATCCAGGGCCGAACTAAGTCAGGCCTCAAACCCTAATAGGCCCCAAACACTAAAACTCAAACTTAACCCTGCCTCCAGGGCCGAACTAAGTCAGGCTTCAAACCCTAATAGGCCCCAAACACTAAAACTCAAACTTAACCCTGCATCCAGGGCCGAACTAAGTCAGGCCTCAAACCCTAATAGGCCCCAAACACGAAAACTCAAACTTAACCCTGCATCCAGGGCCGAACTAAGTCAGGCCTCAAACCCTAATAGGCCCCAAACACTAAAACTCAAACTTAACCCTGCCTCCAGGGCCGAACTAAGTCAGGCCTCAAACCCTAATAGGCCCCAAACACTAAAACTCAAACTTAACCCTGCATCCAGGGCCGAACTAAGTCAGGCCTCAAACCCTAATAGGCCCCAAACACTAAAACTCAAACTTAACCCTGCATCCAGGGCCGAACTAAGTCAGGCCTCAAACCCTAATAGGCCCCAAACACTAAAACTCAAACTTAACCCTGTGTCTGGGCCTAACTAAGACAGGCCCCAAACCCTAATAGGCCCCGAACACTAAAACTCAAACTTAACCCTGTGTCTGGGCCGAACTAAGTCAGGCCCCAAACCCTAATAGGCCCCAAACACTAAAACTCAAATTTAACCCTGCATCCAGGGCCGAACTAAGTCAGGCCCCAAACCCTAATAGGCCCCGAACACTAAAAGCCAAATTTAACCCTGCATCCAGGGCCGAACTAAGTCGGACTGCAAACCATAACGCTAAACCCAGGCCAACATTCGTTGGGGGCCGGTGGACTTTTGTTCGGGGAGGGAGGGGGGGGTGAGAGATGCAGGGGGTGGGAACGGGAGGCCAGGAAGCCTTCAATTCCTGAGAGAGAGAGAGAGAGACACAGGCCCCCCTTCCCGCAGACCGGGCTCCAAGATGGCGGAGGTTGCCAAGACGTCAAAATGGTGATGTGGCGAAAGAGGGGGGGATGGGAAGGAGGGAGGGGGTCTGAAGGACTTACCTGACCACCCACAGCCCAACCGGCCAGAACCTCTGCACAACTCATGAATAAAATGTCCATGAAGACACTGGAAAAGCAGTATTGAGTCTCAGTAAGATGCGCATCGGTGTATCTCGAAGGGCAGAGGTGGAGAAGGACATGGTGGACAAAAGGGACGCTGGCTTCCGGGATCAGAGGCTCCACCTGGAGGCCGGGGCACGGGGGGGAAAGGACAGAACAAAGTTAGCAAAACCACATTCAGAGCACCATGACAACCAGCAAGCTCGCCCAGCGAAAAGTACCGCCGTCTCCATCGTTCCCCCCGACGTCTCCCTCGCTCCCCCCGCCCTCTCCCCGTCTCCCTCGCTCCCCCCGCCCTCTCCCCGTCTCCCTCGCTCCCCCCGCCCTCTCCCCGTCTCCCTCGCTCCCCCCGCCCTCTCCCCGTCTCCCTCGCTCCCCTCGCCCTCTCCCGGTCTCCCCTCGCTCCCCCCGCCCTCTCCCCGTCTCCCTCGCTCCCCCCGCCCTCTCCCGGTCACCCCCGCCCTCTCCCCGTCTCCCTCACTCCCCCCGCCCTCTCCCTGTCTCCCCCCGCCCTCTCCCCGTCTCCCTCACTCCCCCCGCCCTCTCCCTGTCTCCCTCGCTCCCCCCGCCCTCTCCCCGTCTCCCTCGCTCCCCCCGCCGTCTCCCTCGCTCCCCCCGCCCTCTCCCCGTATCCCTCACTCCCCCCGCCCTCTCCCCATTTCCCTCGCTCCCCTCGCCCTCTCCCCGTCTCCCTCGCTCCCCCCGCACTCTCCCCGTCTCCCTCGCTCCCCCCGCCCTCTCCCCGTCTCCCTCGCTCCCCTCGTCCTCTCCCCGTCTCCCTCGCTCCCCCCGCCCTCTCCCCGTCTCCCTCGCTCCCCCCGCCCTCTCCCCGTCTCCCTCGCTCCCCCCGCCCTCTCCCCGTCTCCCTCGCTCCCCCCGCCCTCTCCCCGTCTCCCTCGCTCCCCCCGCCCTCTCCCCGTCTCCCTCGCTCCCCCCGCCCTCTCCCCGTCTCCCTCGCTCCCCCCGCCCTCTCCCCGTCTCCCTCGCTCCCCTCGCCCTCTCCCGGTCTCCCCCCGCCCTCTCCCCGTCTCCCTCACTCCCCCCGCCCTCTCCCTGTCTCCCCCCGCCCTCTCCCCGTCTCCCTCGCTCCCCCCGCCCTCTCCCCGTCTCCCCCCGCCCTCTCCCCGTCTCCCCCCGCCCTCGCTCCCCCCGCCCTGTCCCCGTCTCCCTCGCTCTTCCCGCCCTCTCCCCATCTCCCT
>NW_027591929.1:42500-65000 GCF_964213995.1 Mustelus asterias | reverse complement strand
AAATAACATTCCCACTCACCACTTCCCGTCGAGAGAGACTTCCGCATTCTCAATGGCTTTTGGGTTCAAGAAATCTCTTCTCAAGTCCTTCCTCGGATTTTGGTAACACCTTGCACTGATCGCCGACACTTCCTCATGAGAGGCACTGCCCCACTCCCTATGCCCCCTCCCTATCTCTGTAACCTCCTCCAGCCCCCGACACCCCCTCCCTATCTCTGTAACCCCCTCCAGCCCCCGACACCCCCTCCCTATCTCTGTAACCTCCTCCAGCCCCCGACACCCCCTCCCTAGCTCTGTAACCTCTTCCAGCCCCCGACACCCCCTCCCTATCTCTGTAACCTCCTCCAGCCCCGACACCCCCTCCCTATCTCTGTAACCTCCTCCAGCCCCTACACCCCCTCCCTAGCTCTGTAACCCCCTCCAGCCCCCTACACCCCCTCCCTATCTCTGTAACCTCCTCCAGCCCCTACACCCCTCCCTATCTCTGTAACCCCCTCCAGCCCCCTACACCCCCTCCCTATCTCTGTAACCTCCTCCAGCCCCCTACACCCCCTCCCTATCTCTGTAACCTCCTCCAGCCCCCTACACCCCCTCCCTAGCTCTGTAACCCCCTCCAGCCCCCTACACCCCCTCCCTATCTCTGTAACCTCCTCCAGCCCCTACACCCTCTCCCTATCTCTGTAACCCCCTCCAGCCCCTACACCCCCTCCCTATCTCTGTTACCTCCTCCAGCCCCCGACACCCCCTCCCTAGCTCTGTAACCTCCTCCAGCCCCCTACACCCCCTCCCTATCTCTGTAACCCCCTCCAGCACCCTCCCTACCTCTGTAACCCCCTCCAGCCCCTACACCCCCTCCCTAGCTCTGTAACCCCCTCCAGCCCCTACACCCCTCCCTATCTCTGTAACCTCCTCCAGCCCCCTACACCCCCTCCCTACCTCTGTAACCTCCTCCAGCCCCCGCCATCCCCTCCCTACCTCGGTAACTTCCTCCAGCCCCCTACAACCCCTCCCTATCTCTGTAACCTCCTCCAGCCCCTACACCCCTCCTTATCTCTGTAACCTCCTCCAGCTCCCTACACCCCCTCCCTATCTCTGTAACCTCCTCCAGCCCCTATACCCCTCCTTATCTCTGTAACCTCCTCCAGCAACCTACAATCCTCCTTCTACAGGTTAGGTGGATTGGCCATGCTAAATTGTCCCTTCGTGTCCCAAGATGTTTTGGCTTTGGAGGATTGGCCATGCTAAATTGCCCCTTAGTGTCCAAAGATGTGTAGGTTAGGGGGATTGGCCATGCTAAATTGTCCTTTAGTGTCCAAAGATGTGCAGGTTAGGTGGATTGGCCATGCTAAATTGTCCCTTAGTGTCCCAAGATGTTTTGGCTTTGGAGGATTGGCCATGCTAAATTGCCCCTTAGTGTCCAAAGATGTGTAGGTTAGGGGGATTGGCCATGCTAAATTGTCCTTTAGTGTCCAAAGATGTGTCGGTTAGGTGGATTGGCCATGCTAAATTGTCCCTTCGTGTCCAAAGATGTGTAGGTTAGGTGGATTGGCCGTGCTAAATTGCCCCTTAGTGTCCAAAGATGTGTAGGTTAGGTGGATTGGCCATGCTAAATTGCCCCTTAGTGTCCAAAGATGTGTAGGTTAGGTGGATTGGCCATGCTAAATTGTCCCTTAGTGTCCAAAGATGTGCAGGTTAGGGTGGATTGGCCATGCTAAATTGCCCCTTAGTGTCCCAAGATGTGTAGGTTCGGTGGATTCTCGAGCACACCATCTAACTAGTGAAAGGTACCAAATCAGAAAGAGGTTACAGACGGAGAAATCAACAGAGGAACTCCAAAAGATTCCAAAAGCCACAAAACCTGGTTGTATTTTCTGAGAGTGGCGAAATTCTATTATTATGTATTTTATTTAATGAACGATCCTTGTATTTATTTGAACAGCATTCCAGCGGAATCTTATTTTATTCGATGTGTTACTTGTTTAGTTAAAGATCTCGGTTCGTTAAATAAATAAATTGTGGTGTCCATTTTAAAGTGAGTGTGAAGTATTTCCGTTAGTTACTCATTAAATGTTCCTGAGGGATAGTTCACACCTTCCCTCACACTTCTCACAGATTACAAGGTGAGGGACACAGATTACAAGGTGTTACGACTCAAAGGGGAACAATCTCCACACCGTAACAGTGTACATATTCTGTCATCTTGTAGCCCACTCCCTTAACCTGTCTACATCTCTCTGCAGCCTCTTTGCATCCTCCAGACAGCTCCCACTCCCACCTATCTTTGTATCCTCCAGACAGCTCCCACTCCCACCTATCTTTGTATCCTCCAGACAGCTCACACTTCCACCTAGCTCCATATCATTGGCAAACTTTGACACATGACCCCCATAGGGTGGGAATTTTGCCCCCAAACTGGAAACGCCCGCCTGAAGTCAACAGACCTTTGCATGGTCCCCCCCCCCGCCCCTCCCTGTTACGATTCCCGTGGCAGGCAGAATGATAAATCTCCCCGCTCTGTCTCTCCCACTAAACCATGAATATAAATATTTTATCTTCTCATCTGTGGGAGATGGGCATTTATTGCCCATCCCTAGTTGCCCTTGGAGGGCAGTTGAGAGTCACCCACATTGCTGTGGCTCTGGAGTCACATGTAGGCCAGACCGGGGTAAGGACGGCAGATTTCCTTCCCTAAAGGGAACCGGATGGGTTTTTCCGACAACGGTTATCAGTAGATTCTTAATTCCTTTTTATTTGATTTGATTTGATTTTTTATTGTCACGTGTATTGGGATACAGTGAAAAGTATTGTTTCTTGCGCGCTACACAGACAAAGCATACCGTTCATAGAGAAGGAAAGGAGAGGGTACAGAATGTAGTGTTATAGTCACAGCTCGGGTGTAGAGAAAGATCAACTTAATATAAGGTCGGTCCATTCAAAACTCTGACGGCAGCAGGGAAGAAGCTGTTCTTGAGTCGGTCGGTACGTGACCTCAGACTTTTGTATCTTTTTCCCGACGGAAGAGAGAATGTCCGGGGTGCGTGGGGGGTCCTTGATTATGCTTTTCCCCGAGGCAGCAGGAAGTGTAGACGGAATCAATGGATGGGAGGCTGGTTTGCGTGATGGGACTGGGCTACATTCACGATCCTTTGTAGTTCCTTGCGGTCTTGGGCAGAGCAGGAGCCCCAGACCGAGCTGTGATACACCCGGAAAGGATGCTTTCTATGGTGCATCTGTAAAAGTTGGTGAGAGTCGTAGCGGACATGCCGAATTTCCTTATCCTCCTGAGAAAGTAGTGGAAATTCCAGATTTGTTTTTGATTGAATTCAAATTCCACCATCTGCCGTGGCGGGATTCGAACCCGGGTCCCCAGAACATTAGCCGAGTTTCTGGATTAATAGTCTGGCGATAATACCACTAGACCATCACCTGCCCTTGTCAGTAGCATGTACTGTTAGGAGCACAGATCCCTGAGACACTCCAACTCCTGTCTACATCAACGGGGACGAAGTAGAAAGGGTCGAGAACTTCAGGTTTTTAGGTGTCCAGATCACCAACAACCTGTCCTGGTCCCCCCCACGCCGACACGATAGTTAAGAAAGCCCCACCAACGCCTCTACTTTCTCAGGAGGCTAAGGAAATTCGGAATGTCAGCTACGACTTTCACCAACTTTTACAGATGCCCCATAGAAAGCATCCTTTCCGGGTGTATCACAGCTCGGTCTGGGGCTCCTGCTCTGCCCAAGACCGCAAGGAACTACAAAGGATCGTGAATGTAGCCCAATCCATCACACAAACCAGCCTCCCATCCATTGACTCCGTCTACACTTCCCGCTGCCTCGGGGAAAAGCAGCTGGCATAATCAAGGATCCCCCCAACGCACCCCGGACATTCTCTCTTCCACCTTCTTCCGTCGGGAAAAAGATACAAAAGTCTGAGGTCACGTACCGACCGACTCAAGAACAGCTTCTTCCCTGCTGCTGTCAGACTTTTGAATGGACCTACCTCATATTAAGTTGATCTTTCTCCACACCCTAGCTGTGACTGTAACACTACACTCTGCACCCTCTCCTTTCCTTCTCTATGAACGGTATGCTTTGTCTGTACAGCGCGCAAGAAACAATACTTTTCACTGTATCCCGATACACGTGACAATAATAAATCAAATCAAATCAAAACTAGTTACTGCCTGCCAACGCGAAGACGTCCCCACCTCCTCTCCTCCCCATTGACCAATCCTCTCTCGCTGCGAATAGATCACACCCTCCCCCCCCCTCCCCGTCCCATGACCCTTATCATGTCCTTTACCCTCTCACAGTCATCCACTGAACATTTCAGAATTCCAAATATAGTTGATTCACAATTTCCTCTTTTTATATACAGCTGGTTGCATATTCAAAGGTGAAATCAGTCAAATATAATTCCCTATTTTATAAGAACATAAGAAATAGGAGCAGGAGTTGGCCATCTAGCCCCTCGAGCCTGCCCCGCCATTCAATAAGATCATGGCTGATCTGACGTGGATCAGTTCCACTTACCCGCCTGATCCCTATATCCCCTAATTCCCTTACCGATCAGGAATCCATCCATCCGTGATTTAAACATATTCAACGAGGTAGCCTCCACCACTTCAGAGAATTCCAGAGATTCACCACCCTCTGAGAGAAGAAGTTCCTCCTCAACTCTGTCCTAAACTGACCCCCCTTTATTTTGAGGCTGTGCCCTCTAGTTCTAGCTTCCTTTCTGAGTGGAAAGAATCTCTCCACTTCTACCCTATCCAGCCCCTTCATTATCTTATAGGTCTCTATCAGATCCCCCCTCAGCCTTCTAAATTCCAACGAGTACAAACCCAATCTGCTCAGTCTCTCCTCATAATCAACACCCCTCATAGAAAATCATAGAAAATTTACAGTACAGAAAGAGGCCATTCGGCCCATCGAGTCTGCACCGACCACAATCCCACCCAGGCCCTACCCCCATATTCCTACATATTTACCCACTAATCCCTCTAATCTACACATCTCAGGACACTAAGGGCAATTTTTAGCACGGCCAATCAACCTAACCCGCACATCTTTGGACTGTGGGAGGAAACCGGAGGAAACCCACGCAGACACGAGGAGAATGTGCAAACTCCACACAGACAGTGACCCGAGCCGGGAATCAAACCCGGGACCCTGGAGCTGTGAAGCAGCAGTGCTAACCACTGTGCTACCGTGCCGCCCATCTCCGGTATCAACCTGGTGAACCTTCTCTGCACTCCCTCCAAGGCCAATATATCCTTCCGCAAATAAGGGGACCAATACTGCACACAGTATTCCAGCTGCGGCCTCACCAATGCCCTGTACAGATGCAGCAAGACATCTCTGCTTTTATATTCTATCCCCCTTGCGATATAGGCCAACATCCCATTTGCCTTCTTGATCACCTGTTGCAGACTGGGTTTTTGCGTCTCATGCACAAGGACCCCCAGGTCCCTCTGCACAGCAGCATGTTGTAATTTCTCTCCATTTAGATAATAATCCAATTTGCTATTATTTCCTCCAAAGTGAATAACCTCGCATTTGTTAACGTTATACTCCATCTGCCAGATCCTCGCCCACTCACTCAGCCTGTCCAAATCTCTCTGCAGACCTTCTACGCCCTCCACACGATTCACTTTTCCACTTATCTTTGTGTCGTCAGCAAACTTTGTTACCCTACACTCCGTCCCCTCCTCCAGATCGTCTATATAAATGGTAAAAAGGAACTAAGAATCAAGAACTGAACAGCACAGGAACAGGCCTTTTGGCCCTCCAAGCCTGCACCCATCATGTTGTCCTATCTATCCCAATCGCCCTGTATCCCTCTATACCCAGTCTGTTCATGTGCCTATCTGGATAAGTCTTAAATGTGACTAACATTTCTGCCTCAACACCTCACTTGGGAGCGCATTCCAGGCCCCCACCACCCTCTGTGTAAAAAAACTTCCCCCGCTCATCTCCACTGAACCTTCCCCCCCGCCGTGGGACCTCTGCTATTTGTGATATATATAAATGATTTGGAAGAAGGTGTAACTGGTGTCATCAGCAAGTTTGCGAATGACACGAAGATGGCTGGACTTGCGGATAGCGAAGAGCATTGTCGGGCAATACAGCAGGATATAGATAGGCTGGAAAATTGGGCGGAGAGGTGGCAGATGGAGTTTAATCCGGATAAATGCGAAGTGATGCATTTTGGAAGAACTAATGTAGGGAGGAGTTATACAATAAATGGCAGAGCCATCAAGAGTACAGAAACACAGAGGGACCTGGGTGTGCAAGTCCACAAATCCTTGAAGGTGGCAGCACAGGTGGAGAAGGTGGTGAAGAAGGCATATGGTATGCTTGCCTTTATAGGAGAGAGTATAAAAGCTGGAGTCTGATGATGCAGCTGTATAGAACGCTGGTTAGGCCACATTTGGAGTACTGCGTCCAGTTCTGGTCGCCGCACTACCAGAAGGACGTGGAGGCGTTAGAGAGAGTGCAGAGGTTTACCAGGATGTTGCCTGGTATGGAGGGTCTTAGCTATGAGGAGAGATTGGGTAAACTGGGCTTGTTCTCCCTGGAAAGACGGAGAATGAGGGGAGACCTAATAGAGGTGTACAAGATTATGAAGGGTATAGATAGGGTGAACAGTGGGAAGCTTTTTCCCAGGTCGGAGGTGACGATCACGAGGGGTCACGGGCTCAAGGTGAGAGGGGTGAGGTATAACTCAGACATCAGAGGGACGTTTTTTACACAGAGGGTGGTGGGGGCCTGGAATGCGCTGCCAAGTAGGGTGGTGGAGGCAGGCACGCTGACATCGTTTAAGACTGACCTGGATAGTCACATGAGCAGCCTGGGAATGGAGGGATACAAACGATTGGTCTAGTTGGACCAATGAGCGGCACAGGCTTGGAGGGCCGAAGGGCCTGTTTCCTGTGCTGTACTGTTCTTTGTTCTTTATCTTGAACTTGTGCCCCCTTGTAATCGTCATTTCCACCCTGGGAAAAAGGTTCCAACTCTTCACCCTATCCATACCCCTCATAATTTTATAAACTTCGATCAGGTCGCCCCCCCCTCAGCCTCCCGACTTTCCAGGGAGAACAATGCCAGTTTATTCAATCTCTCCTCGTAGCTAGTACCCTCCGTAGCAGGGGAACATCCTGGTAAACCTTTTCTGGAACTCTCACCAAAGCCTCCACATCCTCCTGGTGGCGACCAGAATTGGACACAGTTTTCCAAATGTGGCCTCACCAATAACTGTAACATAACCTGCCAACTTTTATACTCGATGCCCTGGCCGATGAAGGCAAGCATGCCATATGCATTCTTCACTATCTTTTCCACATATAACGCAGATAAGGTAGTCAAGAAGGCATACGGCACGCTTGCCTTCATCGACCGGGGCATTGAGTTTAAAAATTGGCAAGTCATGTTGCAGCTTTATAGAACCTTAGTTAGGCCGCACTTGGAATATAGTGTTCAATTCTGGTCGCCGCACTACCAGAAGGATGTGGAGGCTTTGGAGAGGGTTACAGAAAAGATTTACCAGGATGTTGCCCTGGGATGGAGGGCATTAGCTATGAGGACAGGTTGGAGAAACTTGGTTTGTTCTCACTGGAGCGACGGAGGTTGAGGGGAGACCTGATAGAAGTCTACAAGATGATGAGGGACAGAGTGGATAGTCAGAAGCTTTTTCCCCAGGGTGGAAGAGTCAAGTACTCGGGGGGGGGGGCACAGGTTTAAGGGGCAAGGTTGAGAGGAGATGTACGAGGTAAGTTTTTTTTACGCAGAGGGAGGGGGGGTGAGTGTCTGCAACGCGCTCCCCGGGGAGGTGGTGGGAGCAGGTACGATAGTGGCGTTTAAGGGGTGTTACGGTGGCACAGCGGGTTAGCACTGCTGCCTCACAGGGACCCAGGGTTCGATTCCCGGCTCGGGTCACTGTCTGTGCGGAGTCTGCACGTTCTCCCCGTGTCTGCGTGGGTTTCCTCCGGGTGCTCCGGTTTCCTCCCACAGTTGGAAAGATGTGCTGGTTAGGTGCTAAATTGGCCCTGAGTGTCAGGGGGACTAGCGAGGGGTAAATGTGTGGGGTTACGGGGGTAGGGCCTGGGTGGGATTGTGGTCGATGCAGATTCGATGGATTCTATGACTCTGGATGGATACAAGAATAGGATGGGAATGGAAGGATCCAAATACATCACCTGGCATTGGTCTGGATTGAATTCCAACATGCAGACCAGTTCTGCTCACATTCTGACATTCTAAATGCACCACAAGACTTCCCTATTAATAGATCATAACACTTCTGTAAAACTTTCAAACTTACTGCCTCTGTGTTTCCTGACTTCTTCCCCCTGCCCACTCAACTCTCTCAAATACTGAGCTTACATTTCCCAGCACCCAACTCGCTCCCGACCGCCACTGAGCTTGGTAAAAATTTTACACAATCCTCACAGTACAGAAGGAGGCCATTCGGCCCATCGAGTCTGCGCCGACCACAATCCCACCCAGGCCCTATCCCCGTAACCCCACATATTTACCCGAGCGAGTCCCCCTGACACTAAGGGACAATTTAGCATGGCCAATCCACCTAACCTGCACATCTTTGGACACTAAGGGACAAATTAGCATAGCCAATCCCCCTAACCTGCACATCTTTGGACACTAAGGGACAATTTAGCACGGCCAATCCACCGAACCTGCACATCTTTGGACACTAAGGGACAATTTAGCACGGCCAATCCACCTAACCTGCACATCTTTGGACACTAAGGGACAATTTAGCATGGCCAATCCACCTAACCTACACATCTTTGGACACTAAGGGACAATTTAGCATGGCCAATCCCCCTAACCTACACATCTTTGGACACTAAGGGACAATTTAGCACGGCCAATCCACCTAACCTACACATCTTTGGACACTAAGGGACAATTTAGCATGGCCAATCCCCCTAACCTACACATCTTTGGACACTAAGGGACAATTTAGCATGGCCAATCCCCCTAACCTACACATCTTTGGACACTAAGGGGCAATTTAGCATGGCCAATCCACCTAACCTACACATCTTTGGACACTAAGGGACAATTTAGCATGGCCAATCCCCCTAACCTACACATCTTTGGACACTAAGGGACAATTTAGCACGGCCAATCCACCTAACCTGCACATCTTTGGACACTAAGGGACAATTTAGCATGGCCAATCCACCTAACCTGCACATCTCTGGACACGAAGGGGCAATTTAACACGGCCAATCCACCTAACCTGCACATCTTTGGACACTAAGGGACAGTTTAGCATGGCCAATCCACCTAACCTGCACATCTTTGGACACTAAGGGGCAATTTAGCATGGCCAATCCACCTCACCCGCACATCTTTGGACACTAAGGGGCAATTTAACACGGCCAATCCACCTAACCTGCACATCTTTGGACACTAAGGGACAGTTTAGCATGGCCAATCCACCTAACCTGCACATCTTTGGACACTAAGGGGCAATTTAGCATGGCCAATCCACCTAACCCGCACATCTTTGGACACTAAGGGGCAATTTAGCACGGCCAATCCACCTAACCTGCACATCTTTGGACACTAAGGGACAATTTAGCACGGCCAATCCACCTAACCTGCACATCTTTGGACACTAAGGGACAATTTAGCATGGCCAATCCACCAAACCTGCACATCTTTGGACACTAAGGGACAGTTTAGCATGGCCAATCCACCTAACCTGCACATCTTTGGACACGAAGGGGCAATTTAGCATGGCCAATCCACCTAACCTACACATCTTTGGACACTAAGGGACAATTTAGCATGGCCAATCCACCTAACCTACACATCTTTGGACACTAAGGGACAATTTAGCACGGCCAATCCACCCAACCCGCACATCTTTGGACACTAAGGGACAATTTAGCATGGCCAATCCACCTAACCTACACATCTTTGGACACTAAGGGACAATTTAGCACAGCCAATCCACCTAACCCGCACATCTTTGGACACTAAGGGGCAATTTAGCACGGCCAATCCACCTAACCTGCACATCTTTGGACACTAAGGGACAATTTTGCACGGCCAATCCACCTAACCTGCACATCTTTGGACACTAAGGGACAATTTAGCATGGCCAATCCACCTAACCTGCACATCTTTGGACACTAAGGGACAATTTAGCACGGCCAATCCACCTAACCTGCACAACTTTAGACACTAAGGGACAATTTAGCACGGCCAATCCACCTAACCTGCACATCTTTGGATACTAAGGGACAGTTTAGCATGGCCAATCCACCTAACCTGCACATCTTTGGACACTAAGGGACAGTTTAGCATGGCCAATCCACCTAACCTGCACATCTTTGGACACTAAGGGGCAATTTAGCATGGCCAATCCACCTAACCCGCACATCTTTGGACACTAAGGGGCAATTTAGCACGGCCAATCCACCTAACCTGCACATCTTTGGACACTAAGGGACAATTTAGCACGGCCAATCCACCTAACCTACACATCTTTGGACACTAAGGGACAATTTAGCACAGCCAATCCACCTAACCCGCACATCTTTGGACACTAAGGGGCAATTTAGCATGGCCAATCCACCTAACCTACACATCTTTGGACACTAAGGGGCAATTTAGCATGGCCAATCCACCTAACCTACACATCTTTGGACATTAAGGGACAATTTAGCACGGCCAATCCACCCAACCCGCACATCTTTGGACACTAAGGGACAATTTAGCATGGCCAATCCACCTAACCTACACATCTTTGGACACTAAGGGGCAATTTAGCATGGCCAATCCCCCTAACCTACACATCTTTGGACACTAAGGGGCAATTTAGCATGGCCAATCCACCGAACCTACACATCTTTGGACACTAAGGGGCAATTTAGCACGGCCAATCCACCTAACCGACACATCATTGGACACTAAGGGGCAATTTAGCATGGCCAATCCACCCTAACCTGCACATCTTTGGACACTAAGGGACAATTTAGCATGGCCAATCCACCTAACCTACACATCTTTGGACACTAAGGGACAATTTAGCATGGCCAATCCACCTAACCTACACATCTTTGGACACCAAGGGACAATTTAGCACGGCCAATCCACCTAACCTACACATCTTTGGACACTAAGGGGCAATTTAGCATGGCCAATCCACCGAACCTCCACATCTTTGGACATTAAGGGGCAATTTAGCACGGCCAATCCACCTAACCTACACATCTTTGGACAATAAGGGACAATTTAGCATGGCCAATCCACCTAACCTACACATCTTTGGACACTGAGGGACAATTTAGCATGGCCAATCCACCTAACCTACACATCTTGGGACACTAAGGGACAATTTAGCATGGCCAATCCACCTAACCTACACATCTTTGGACACTAAGGGGCAATTCAGCATGGCCAATCCACCTAACCTACACATCTTTGGACACTAAGGGGCAATTTAGCATGGCCAATCCACCTAACCTACACATCGTTGGACACTAAGGGACAATTTAGCATGGCCAATCCACCTAACCTACACATCATTGGACACCAAGGGACAATTTAGCATGGCCAATCCACCTAACCTACACATCTTTGGACACCAAGGGACAATTTAGCACGGCCAATCCACCTAACCTACACATCTTTGGACACTAAGGGGCAATTTAGCATGGCCAATCCACCTAACCTACACATCTTTGGACACTAAGGGACAATTTAGCATGGCCAATCCACCTAACCTACACATCTTTGGACACTAAGGGACAATTTAGCATGGCCAATCCACCTAACCTACACATCTTTGGACACGAAGGGACAATTTAGCATGGCCAATCCACCTAACCTGCACATCTTTGGACACTAAGGGGCAATTTAGCATGGCCAATCCACCTAACCTGCATATCTTTGGACACTAAGGGGCAATTTAGCATGGCCAATCCACCTAACCTGCACATCTTTGGGCACTAAGGGGCAATTTAGCATGGCCAATCCACCTAACCTGCACATCTTTGGGCACCAAGGGACAATTTCGCACGGCCAATCCAACTAATCAACAAATCTTTGGACTTTGGGAGAAACTGGGTCACCCAGAGGTAACTCATTCAGCCACGGGGAGAACATGCAGTCTCCGCACAGACAGTGACCCGAGGCTGGAATTGAACCCGTGTCCCTGTGGGGCAGCAGTGCCAACCCAGTGTGCCACCGTGCAGTTCAGTGTTCATGCGTGTGAATGATATTGTCAATGGCAGAACCCTGAGGAACATTATCACACAGAGGGATCTGGGCGGGCAGGTCCACGCTCCCTAAAAGTGGCAACACCGGTGGCCAAGGTGATTAGGAAGGCGCGCTTGCCTTCATCAGCCGGGACATCGAGTACCAGAGTTGGGGAACCATGTTGCAGCGATATAAAGCCTTGGTCAGGCCGCGTTTGGAGTATTGTGTGCAGTTCTGGTCGCCACACTACCAGGAGGATGTTGGAAGCTTTGGAGAGAGAGCAAGGAAGGTTCACCAGGATGTTGCTGGTCTGGAGGGTGTCGGCTATGAGGAGAGGTTGGATAAACTGGGATTGTTTTCACTGGAAAGACGGAGGCTGAGGGGAGACCTGGTCTACAGAATGATGAGAGGCAGAGACAGGGGGGGACAGTCAGAGGCTTTTTCCCCAGGGTGGAAGTGTCAATGACACGGAGGGGGCACAGGTTCAAGGTGAGAGGGGGGGAAAGTTTAAGGGAGATGTGCGGGGGATGTTTTCCACGCAGAGAGTGGTGGGTGCCTGGAACGCACGGCCAGAGGAGGTGGTGGAAGCATTAACAACATTTAAGAGGCATCTGGATGGGTCCATGAATAGGGAGGGAATCGAGGGATACGCACCGAGTAACGACAGGAGGTTTTTTTTTAAGTTTAGTTCGGGCATCGTGGTCGGCACGGGATTGGAGGGGCCGAAGGGCCTGTTCCTGTGTATACTGTTCCCTGTTCTTGGAGTGCCTCCACTAATACTATACCCATCTCATTCTCAGCAAAGGTCTTCCTTCCATAAGGTCAGAAGTGGGGATGTTCGCCGATGACTACACAATGTTCAGCATCAATCAGGACTCCTCAGATACAGGAGCAGTTCCTCTACACTGTCCCTCTACACTGTCCCCCATCAAACACTCCCAGGACAGGTACAGCACGGGGTTAGATACAGAGTAAATCTCCCTCTACACTGTCCCCATCAAACACTCCCAGGACAGGTACAGCACGGTGTTAGATACAGAGTAAAGCTCCCTCTACACTGTCCCCCATCAAACACTCCCAGGACAGGTACAGCACGGGGTTAGATACAGAGTAAAGCTCCCTCTACACTGTCCCCCATCAAACACTCCCAGGACAGATACAGCACGGGGTTAGATACAGAGTAAAGCTCCCTCTACACTGTCCCCCATCAAACACTCCCAGGACAGGTACAGCACGGGGTTAGATACAGAGTAAAGCTCCCTCTACACTGTCCCCCATCAAACACTCCCAGGACATGTACAGCACGGGGTTAGATACAGAGTAAAGCTCCCTCTACACTGTCCCCATCAAACACTCCCAGGACAGGTACAGCACGGGGTTAGATACAGAGTAAAGCTCCCTCTACACTGTCCCCATCAAACACTCCCAGGACAGGAACAGCACGGGGTTAGATACAGAGTAAAGCTCCCTCTACACTGTCCCCATCAAACACTCCCAGGACAGGTACAGCACGGGGTTAGATACAGAGTAAAGCTCCCTCTACACTGTCCCCCATCAAACACTCCCAGGACAGGTACAGCACGGGGTTAGATACAGAGTAAAGCTCCCTCTACACTGTCCCCCATCAAACACTCCAAGGACAGGTACAGCACGGGGTTAGATACAGAGTAAAGCTCCCTCTACACTGTCCCCCATCAAACACTCCCAGGACAGGTACAGCACGGGGTTAGATACAGAGTAAAGCTCCCTCTACACTATCCCCATCAAACACTCCCAGGACAGGTACAGCACGGGGTTAGATACAGAGTAAAGCTCCCTCTACACTGTCCCCATCAAACACTCCCAGGACAGGTACAGCACGGGGTAAGATACAGAGTAAAGCTCCCTCTACACTGTCCCCCATCAAACACTCCCAGGACATGTACAGCACGGGGTTAGATACAGAGTAAAGCTCCCTCTACACTATCCCCATCAAACACTCCCAGGACAGGTGCAGCACGGGGTTAGATACAGAGTAAAGCTACCTCTACACTGTACTCATCAACACTCCCAGGACAGGTAGAGCACGGGGTTAGATACAGAGTAAAGCTCCCTCTACACTATCCCCATCAAACACTCCCAGGACAGGTGCAGCACGGGGTTAGATACAGAGTAAAGCTACCTCTACACTGTACTCATCAACACTCCCAGGACAGGTAGAGCACGGGGTTAGATACAGAGTAAAGCTACCTCTACACTGTCCCCCATCAAACACTCCCAGGACAGGTACAGCACGTGGTTAGATAGAGAGTAAAGCTCCCCCTACACTGTCCCCATCAAACACTCCCAGGACAGGTACAGCACGTGGTTAGATAGAGAGTAAAGCTCCCCCTACACTGTCCCCATCAAACACTCCCAGGACAGGTACAGCACGGGGTTAGATACAGAGTAAAGTTCCCTCTACACTGTCCCCATCAAACACTCCCAGGACAGGGACAGCACGGGGTTAGATACAGAGTAAAGCTCCCTCTACACTGTCCCCCATCAAACACTCCCAGGACAGGTACAGCACGGGGTTAGACACAGAGTAAAGCTCCCTCTACACTGTCACCCATCAAACACTCCCAGGACAGGTACAGCTAGGGGTTAGATACAGAGTAAAGCTCCCTCTACACTGTCCCCCATCAAACACTCCCAGGACAGGTACAGCACGGGGTTAGATACAGAGTAAAGCTCCCTCTACACTGTCCCCATCAAACACTCCCAGGACAGGTACAGCACGGGGTTAGATACAGAGTAAAGCTCCCTCTACACTGTCCCCATCAAACACTCCCAGGACAGGTACAGCACGGGGTGGGATACAGAGTAAAGCTCCCTCTCCACTGTCCCCATCAAACACTCCCAGGACAGGTACAGCACGGGGTTAGATACAGAGTAAAGCTCCCTCTACACTGTCCCCCATCAAACACTCCCAGGACAGGTACAGCACGGGGTTAGACACAGAGTAAAGCTCCCTCTACACTGTCCCCATCAAACACTCCCAGGACAGGTACAGCACGGGGTTAAATACAGAGTAAAGCTCCCTCTCCACTGTCCCCATCAAACACTCCCAGGACAGGTACAGCACGGAGTTAGATACAGAGTAAAGCTCCCTCTACACTGTCCCCATCAAACACTCCCAGGACAGGTACAGCACGGGGTTAGATACAGAGTAAAGCTCCCTCTACACTGTCCCCATCAAACACTCCCAGGACAGGTACAGCACGGGGTTAGATACAGAGTAAAGCTCCCTCTACACTGTCCCCATCAAACACTCCCAGGACAGGTACAGCACGGGGTTAGATACAGAGTAAAGCTCCCTCTACACTGTCCCCATCAAACACTCCCAGGACAGGTACAGCACGGGGTTAGATACAGAGTAAAGCTCACTCTACACTGTCCCCATCAAACACTCCCAGGACAGGTACAGCACGGGGTTAGATACAGAGTAAAGCTCCCTCTACACTGTCCCCATCAAACACTCCCAGGACAGGGACAGCACGGGGTTAGATACAGAGTAAAGCTCCCTCTACACTGTCCCCATCAAACACTCCCAGGACAGGTACAGCACGGAGTTAGATACAGAGTAAATCTCCCTCTACACTGTCCCCCATCAAACACTCCCAGGACAGGTACAGCACGGGGTTAGATACAGAGTAAAGCTCCCTCTACACTGTCCCCCATCAAACACACCCAGGACAGGTACAGCACGGGGTTAGATACAGAGTAAAGCTCCCTCTACACTGTCCCCCATCAAACACTCCCAGGACAGGTACAGCACGGGGTTAGATACAGAGTAAAGCTCCCTCTACACTGTCCCCCATCAAACACTCCCAGGACAGGTACAGCACGGGGTTAGATACAGAGTAAAGCTCCCTCTACACTGTCCCCCATCAAACACACCCAGGACAGGTACAGCACGGGGTTAGATACAGAGTAAAGCTCCCTCTCCACTGTCCCCCATCAAACACTCCCAGGACAGGTACAGCACGGGGTTAGATACAGAGTAAAGCTCCCTCTACACTGTCCCCCATCAAACACTCCCAGGACAGGTACAGCACGGGGTTAGACACAGAGTAAAGCTCCCTCTACACTGTCACCCATCAAACACTCCCAGGACAGGTACAGCTAGGGGTTAGATACAGAGTAAAGCTCCCTCTACACTGTCCCCCATCAAACACTCCCAGGACAGGTACAGCACGGGGTTAGATACAGAGTAAAGCTCCCTCTACACTGTCCCCATCAAACACTCCCAGGACAGGTACAGCACGGGGTTAGATACAGAGTAAAGCTCCCTCTACACTGTCCCCATCAAACACTCCCAGGACAGGTACAGCACGGGGTGGGATACAGAGTAAAGCTCCCTCTCCACTGTCCCCCATCAAACACTCCCAGGACAGGTACAGCACGGGGTTAGATACAGAGTAAAGCTCCCTCTACACTGTCCCCCATCAAACACTCCCAGGACAGGTACAGCACGGGGTTAGACACAGAGTAAAGCTCCCTCTACACTGTCCCCATCAAACACTCCCAGGACAGGTACAGCACGGGGTTAAATACAGAGTAAATCTCCCTCTACACTGTCCCGCATCAAACACTCCCAGGACGGGTACAGCACGGAGTTAGATACAGAGTAAAGCTCCCTCTACACTGTCCCCCATCAAACACACCCAGGACAGGTACAGCACGGGGTTAGATACAGAGTAAAGCTCCCTCTACACTGTCCCCCATCAAACACTCCCAGGACAGGTACAGCACGGGGTTAGATACAGAGTAAAGCTCCCTCTACACTGTCCCCCATCAAACACTCCCAGGACAGGTACAGCACGGGGTTAGATACAGAGTAAAGCTCCCTCTACACTGTCCCCCATCAAACACACCCAGGACAGGTACAGCACGGGGTTAGATACAGAGTAAAGCTCCCTCTCCACTGTCCCCCATCAAACACTCCCAGGACAGGTACAGCACGGGGTTAGATACAGAGTAAAGCTCCCTCTACACTGTCCCCCATCAAACACTCCCAGGACAGGTACAGCACGGGGTTAGACACAGAGTAAAGCTCCCTCTACACTGTCACCCATCAAAAACTCCCAGGACAGGAACAGCTAGGGGTGAGATACAGAGTAAAGCTCCCTCTACACTGTCCCCCATCAAACACTCCCAGGACAGGTACAGCACGGGGTTAGATACAGAGTAAAGCTCCCTCGACACTGTCCCCATCAAACACTCCCAGGACAGGTACAGCACGGGGTTAGATACAGAGTAAAGCTCCCTCTACACTGTCCCCATCAAACACTCCCAGGACAGGTACAGCACGGGGTGGGATACAGAGTAAAGCTCCCTCTCCACTGTCCCCATCAAACACTCCCAGGACAGGTACAGCACGGGGTTAGATACAGAGTAAAGCTCCCTCTACACTGTCCCCCATCAAACACTCCCAGGACAGGTACAGCACGGGGTTCGACACAGAGTAAAGCTCCCTCTACACTGTCCCCATCAAACACTCCCAGGACCGGTACAGCACGGGGTTAAATACAGAGTAAATCTCCCTCTACACTGTCCCGCATCAAACACTCCCAGGACAGGTACAGCACGGAGTTAGATACAGAGTAAAGCTCCCTCTACACTGTCCCCATCAAACACTCCCAGGACAGGTACAGCACGGGGTTAGATACAGAGTAAAGCTCCCTCTACACTGTCCCCATCAAACACTCCCAGGACAGGTACAGCACGGGGTTAGATACAGAGTAAAGCTCCCTCTACACTGTCCCCCATCAAACACTCCCAGGACAGGTACAGCACGGGGTTAGATACAGAGTAAAGCTCCCTCTACACTGTCCCCCATCAAACACTCCCAGGACAGGTACAGCACGGGGTTAGATACAGAGTAAAGCTCCCTCTACACTGTCCCCCATCAAACACTCCCAGGACAGGTACAGCACGGGGTTAGATACAGAATAAAGCTCCCTCTACACTGTCCCCCATCAAACACTCCCAGGACAGGTACAGCACGGGGTTAGATACAGAATAAAGCTCCCTCTACACTGTCCCCCATCAAACACTCCCAGGACAGGGACAGCACGGGGTTAGGTACAGAGCAAGACCTGGACATTTGGTGTCAGATGTTCCCACGGATGAAGAAAGCAGTCTCACTAAAATGTCAAGCGGGGAGATGGTTTGATTCTCTCGGACCGGCTCGGCGGGGGGGGGTCCCAGTTGAGTTTCTGGTTCAATGGTAACCCCCAGGATGTTGGTAGTGAGGGGGTAGGGGGGAGGGGGGGGCGGGGGGGGAGGGGGATTCAGCGATGGTTATGCCATTGAACGTCAAGGGGGCAGATGGTTAGATTCTCTCTTGGAGACGGGCGTTCCCTGGCATTTGTGTGTGTGGCACGGACATTACTTGCCACTCAATCTGCCCGAGCCTGAATGTTGTCCAGGTCCAGCTGTGTTTGGACACGGGACTGCTCCAGTATCTGAGGAGAGGTGAATGGAGCTGAACATTGTCCAGTCATCAGTGAACTTCCCCAACTTCCCATGGAGGGAAGGTCATCGATGAAGCAACAGGAGAAGGTCGGGATCTGGGACACTAACCCTGAGGGACTCCTGGGACACTAACCCCGAGGGACTCCTGGGACACTAACCCTGAGGGGACCTGGGACACTAACCCTGAGGGACTCCTGGGACACTAACCCTGAGGGGACCTGGGACACTAACCCTGAGGGACTCCTGGGACACTAACCCTGAGGGGACCTGGGACACTAACCCTGAGGGACTCCTGGGACACTAACCCTGAGGGACTCCTGGGACACTAACCCTGAGGGACTCCCGCAGAGATGACCTGGAGCTGAGAACCACAACCATCTTCCTCTGTTCCGGGAATGACTCCAGCCAGCAGAGAGATTCCCCCCCCCTGATTCCCAGCGACTCCAGTTTTCCTGGGGGCTCCTCAAGGCGACACTCCGTCAGACGCTGCCTCAGTGTCAGGGTCTCCCACTCTCAACCCCCCCCCCCCCCGCCGGAGTTCAGCTCTTCAGTCCCCGTTTGAACCAAGGCTGGAATGAGGTCTGCAGCTGAGGTCGAAGCAACGTCTCAGGACTCAGAGATAGAGAGTGAAAGATAGAGAGAGAGAGGGGGAGAGAGGGAGAGACAGAGAGAGAGAGAGAGAGACAGAGAGAGAGAGACAGAGAGAGAGACAGAGAGAGAGAGACAGAGAGAGAGAGATAGACAGAGAGAGACAGAGAGAGAGAGAGACAGAGAGAGAGAGAGAGAGACAGAAAGAGACAGAGAGAGAGAGACAGAGAGAGAGAGAGACAGAGAGAGAGAGAGACAGAGAGAGAGAGAGAGACAGAGAGAGAGAGAGACAGAGAGAGAGGGAGTGACAGAGAGACAGAGAGAGAGAGACAGAGAGAGAGACAGACAGATGAGGTGGAGGGCTGTTGTAGGCTGCAAAGAGACATAGATAGGATGCAAAGCTGGGCTGAAAAATGGCAAATGGAGTTTAACCCTGATAAATGTGAGGTGATTCATTTTGGTAGGACAAATTTAAATGTGGATTACAGGGTCAAAGGTAGGGTTCTGAAGACTGTGGAGGAACAGAGAGATCTTGGGGTCCATATCCACAGATCTCTAAAGGTTGCCAGTCAAGTGGATAGAGCTGTGAAGAAGGCCTATAGTGTGTTAGCTTTTATTAACAGGGGGTTGGAGTTTAAGAGCCGTGGGGTTATGCTGCAACTGTACAGGACCTTGGTGAGACCACATTTGGAATATTGTGTGCAGTTCTGGTCACCTCACTATAAGAAGGATGTGGAAGCGCTGGAAAGAGTGCAGAGGAGATTTACCAGGATGCTGCCTGGTTTGGAGGGTAGGTCATATGAGGAAAGTTGGAGGGAGCTTGGGCTGTTCTCTCTGGAGCGGAGGAGGCTGAGGGGAGACTTAATAGAGGTGTATAAAATGATGAAGGGGATAGATAGAGTGAACGTTCAAAGACTATTTCCTCGGGTGGATGGAGCTATTACAAGGGGGCATAACTATAGGGTTCGTGGTGGGAGATACAGGACGGATATCAGAGGTAGGTTCTTTACGCAGAGAGTGGTTGGGGTGTGGAATGGACTGCCTGCAGTGATAGTGGAGTCAGACACTTTAGAAACATTTAAGCGGTTATTGGATAGGCACATGGAGCACACCAGGATGATAGGGAGTGGGATAGCTTGATCTTGGTTTCAGATAAAGCTCGGCACAACATCGTGGGCCGAAGGGCCTGTTCTGTGCTGTACTGTTCTATGTTCTATGTTCTATGACAGAGAGAGAGAGAGACAGAGAGAGACAGAGAGAGAGACAGCGAGAGAGAGAGAGACAGAGAGAGAGAGAGAGAGACAGAGAGAGAGACAGAGAGAGAGAGAGAGAGACAGAGAGAGAGAGAGAGAGACAGAGAGAGAGACAGAGAGAGACAGAGGGAGAGAGACAGAGAGAGAGACAGAAAGAGAGAGCGAGAGAGACAGAGGGAGAGACAGAGGGAGAGACAGAGAGAGAGAGAGAGACAGAGAGAGAGAGATAGAGAGAGACAGAGAGGGAGAGACAGAGAGAGACAGAGAGAGAGACAGACAGAGAGAGACAGAGAGAGAGAGAGACAGAGAGAGAGAGACAGAGGGAGAGTGACAGAGAGAGAGACAGAAAGAGAGAGCGAGAGAGACAGAGGGAGAGACAGAGAGAGAGAGACAGAGAGAGAGAGAGATAGACAGAGAGAGACAGAGAGAGAGAGAGAGAGACAGAGAGGGAGAGACAAAGAACAAAGAACAAAGAGCAGTACAGCACAGGAAACAGGCCCTTCGGCCCTCCAAGCCTGTGCCGCTCCTTGGTCCAACTAGACCAATCGTATGTATCCCTCCATTCCCAGGCTGCTCATGTGACTATCCAGGTAAGTCTTAAACGATGTCAGCGTGCCTGCCTCCACCACCTTACTTGGCAGCGCATTCCCGCCCCCACCACCCTCTGTGTAAAAAACGTCCCTCTGATGTCTGAGTTATACCTCGCCCCTCTCACCTTGAGCCCGTGACCCCTCGTGATCGTCACCTCCGACCTGGGAAAAAGCTTCCCACTGTTCACCCTATCTATACCCTTCATAATCTTGTATACCTCTATTAGATCTCCCCTCATTCTCCGTCTTTCCAAGGAGAACAACCCCAGTCTACCCAATCTCTCCTCATAGCTAAGACCCTCCATACCAGGCAACATCCTGGTAAACCTTCTCTGCACTCTCTCTAACGCCTCCATGTCCTTCTGGTAGTGCGGCGACCAGAACTGGACGCAGTACTCCAAATGTGGCCTAACCAGCGTTCTATACAGCTGCATCATCAGACTCCAGCTTTTATACTCTATACCCCGTCCTATAAAGGCAAGCATACCATATGCCTTCTTCACCACCTTCTCCACCTGTGCTGCCACCTTCAAGGATTTGTGGACTTGTCCCTCTGTGTTTCTATACTCCTGATGACTCTGCCATTTATTGTATAACTCCTCCCTACATTATTTCTTCCAAAATGCATCACTTCGCATTTATCCGGATTAAACTCCATCTGCCACCTCTCCGCCCAATTTTCCAGCCTATCTATATCCTGCTGTATTGCCCGACAATGCTCTTTGCTTTCCACAAGTCCAGCCATCTTCGTGTCATCTGCAAACTTGCTGATTACAGCAGTTACACCTTCTTCCAAATCATTTATATATATCACAAATAGCAGAGGGCCCAGTACAGAGCCCTGCGGAACACCACTGGTTACAGACCTCCAGCCGGAAAAAGACCCTTCGACCGCTACCCTCTGTCTCCTATGGCCAAGCCAGTTCTCCACCCATCTAGCCACTTCTCCTTGTATCCCATGAGCCTTAACCTTCTTAACCAACCTGCCATGTGGGACTTTGTCAAATGCCTTACTGAAATCCATATGGACGACATCCACGGCCCTTCCTTCATCAACCGTTTTTGTCACTTCCTCAAAAAACTCCACCAAATTTGTAAGGCACGACCTCCCTCTTACAAAACCATGCTGTCTGTCACTAATGAGATTGTTCTGTTCTAAATGCACATACATCCTGTCTCTAAGAATCCTCTCCAACAACTTCCCTACCACGGACATCAAGCTCACCGGCCTATAATTTCCTGGGTTATCCCTGCTACCCTTCTTAAACAACGGGACCGCATTCGCTATCCTCCAATCCTCAGGGACCTCACCCGTGTCCAAAGAAG